>NC_092339.1:17575000-17627500 GCF_046630445.1 Rutidosis leptorrhynchoides
GTCCTGATATCAATACTTATGCATATCGCTCATCCGATAACTCTAATTCTCCGGTTTGGTATATTGATTCAGGGGTTACCGCACATATGACTCCATCATTGTCTCATCTTGATTCAGCCGTACCCTACTCAGGTAATGAGAAAGTCATGGTTGGTAATGGTAACTCAATACCGATATCACATATCGGCTCTTCCTTCATCTCTAAGGATATTAAATTGCTAGACGTTCTTGTAGTTCCTTATATCACCAAGAATCTTTTATCCAATAGCAAATTGACTTTTGATAATCCCGTTGACATATTATTTAATGACCATGAGTTTGTTATTCAGAATCGTCTCACAAAATTAGTTGTAGCAACAGGTCGGCATAGTCAAAATCACTATGTGCTTGAGTGGGGACGCAAGGCTTTTCTTTCGAAGTTACAATCTATTAAGCTTCGTGACTCTTTTGAACGATAGCGTAGTCGTCTAGGACATGTCTCATTTTACATCATATCGTTATTGAATAAATTAGGACGGTGATCGGTCACATCCTTATTACCGAAACCGGGCCTTTGTTCATCATGTCAACTCTCCAAGAGTAAATGCTTATCCTTTCCTAATAATGAAAAGCGTTCTTCTCGTGTCTTAGACTTGATACATTGTGACTTGTGGGGCCCTGCTCCCATTATCTCTACGCAAGGATACAGATACTATGTAATATTTGTGGATGACTTCTCTCGTTTCACTTGGTTTTCTCGCTAAAAGTTAATCTTAATTTTTTCAGTGTGTTTACAGCCTTCTTAAATCTTACACAGACTCAATTTGAATGCAAGGTTAAAGTGTTTCAAATTGATGGAGTCACAGAATTTATTAATGCCAAAGTTAATTCTCTACTTTCAGATAACGGAATGCATCATTGTATATCGCGCCCTTATACACCACAACAAAATGGTAGAGCTGAACGAAAACACCTTCACATCACTGAAACAGGATTGGCTATGATGTTGCACTCACATGCTCCTGCTTCTTTATGGCCCGATGCTTTTAGCTCTACTGCTTACATTATTAATAGGCTGCCATCACGAGTTTTACTCAACAAAAGTCCTTATGAGCTCCTCTTTTCATCCACACCACATTATGGTACCTTTCATACCTTTGGTTGTCGTGTCTTCCCTTATTTACGAGACTACTCATTGTACAAACTTGCTCCTCGCTGTATTTCTTGCATTTTTATTGGATATAGCTCCCAGTACAAAGGGTTAAATTGTCTGGATATTACCACCGGTCGTGAATATGTTACACGTCATGCCCAATTTGATGAAGCAGTTTTTCCATTCAAAGGAAATACACCCTCTGTTGATCCTGCAAGTTTGGTATTTTTAGATTACATGGATGCAGAAGCTTCTATTCGGCCTTCTACTTCTCCTGACAATAATGTTTTCCAGCTCATCTATTTCACCTGCTACAGGTATAGCTACAGGTGCCTCAACATCAGAAACTTTGTCTCCTGCCTCTTCGTGCACACTACTTTGTCATGACCATGATATGCAGTCACAATCCAATCATGTCAATGATCCCGATGTGTCTTCATCTTCTACTCCTTGTCACCCACTTTCACAACCTGGTCATGCCAGTGATTCTGATGTGCCCAATTCCAGGTCATCAACTGTCACTACCGGTCATCCTATGGTTACACGTTCTAAGGAAGGAATTTTTAAACCAAGGCATATCGTTGATCTAGCTCAACTTGCTTCTTCTGGCCTTCATCAAGCATTGTTTTCGCACACTGAACCACGTGGATTTAAAACTGCTTTTAAGATCAGGGTTGGTTAAAAGCTATGAGAGATGAGATGCATGCGTTACAAAATAATCAAACATGGGAACTTGTGTGAAAACCCGTCCTAATCCATCCAGACGAAGTCCGTATCGATTATAAACGATTCACAATAGTTGATTACATCGCGAGGTACTTGAGCTCTATATGATACATTTTACAAACATTGCATTCGTTTTTGAAAAGACAAAATTTCATTACATCGAAAGTTGACGGCATGCATACCATTTCATAATATATCTAACTATAATTGACTTAATAATAATCTTGATGAACACAACGACTCGAATGCAACATCTTTTGAAATATGTCATGAATGACTCTAAGTAATATCTCTAAGATGAGCAAATGCACAGCGGAAGATTTCTTTCGTACTTGAGAATAAACATGCTTTCAAGTGTCAACTAAAAGGTTGGTGAGTTCATTAGTTTAACATAAATAATCATTTCCATCATTTTAATAGACCACAAGATTTCATATTTCCATTTCTCATAAACATACGTCCCATGCATAGAGACAAAAATATCATTCATATGGATTGAACACCTGGTAACCGACATTCACAATATGTATATAAGAATATCCCCATCATTCCGGGATCCTCCATCGGACATGATATAAAGTTCAAAATACTAAAGTATCCGGTACTTTGGATGGGGCTTGTTGGGCCCGATAGATCTATCTTTAGAGTTCGCGTCAATTACGATGTCTGTTCCCTAATTCTTAGATTACGAGACTTAATAAAAAGGGGCATATTCGATTTCGATCATTCAACCATATAATGTAGTTTCAATTACTTGTGTCTATTTCGTAAAACAGTTATAAAAATTGCGCATGTATTCTCAGCCCAAAAATATAAAGGGTAAAAAGGTAAATGAAACTCACCTAATGTATTTTGTAGTAAAAATACATATGGCTATATTGAACAATGCAGGGTTGGCCTCGGATTCACGAACCTATATCAAGTATATATATATTAACACGTTGTAATATTAATCAACTAAGTTTATGTATATCCTATAATATATATGTATATATAAAGATTAATATTTCTATATATAAATATATTAATTCGTATAATTCGTTATAATACTTATACGATATATATATTCTACTAAGTGTTATATTAATATATGTAATATTATATTAGTTAATATATTAGAATCTAATATTAGTGCACTTATGATATATGTAATAAATATATAATTTCATAGAAATACCTTATGTTTTTAAACAAAAAAAAAATTATAAATATGAGGATAATAATGATAATACTCCATTTGAATCTTAATTATAATTTTATCATTTTTCATATTAACATTTATTCATTTTTAAGATTCTTATCTTATAATTGTCCTAAACAATATAATTGAAACTTTTTATTTTCATAAACATAATAATTTTAGTAATAATGATAACGATAATACTAATACTTAATAATGATACAAATAATAATAGTAATAACAATAACAATATTCATGGTAACAATAATAATAATAATCTTAATAATAATAATTAGTAATTAGTAATAATAAAAACAATAATAATAATAATAACATAACAATAACAATAACAATACCAATAATAATAATGATAATAATAAAATTAAAAGTAATATTAATAATTAAATAACTACCTCATTTAAAATAGGATTCTAAAAAGAATGTTGCCCAGGCCGGGGTTTGAACCCCCGACCACTCGCTACCCCGAGACCCCTTCAAACCATCCAGTTGTTCCTTACTTTTCTGATTTTATTTACGTCCTAATTATATTTAATCTGTTCTTTCTATTTCCCTTCTTCATCTTCTTCCTTCTCATAAATAAAACCAATCGACCCAACTTCTTTTCAACTTAAATATAAGTATCATAATGGATTTAGGATATGATATCCCACACCGAAAATTTTATTCGCGAGTAAATGAAATAATAAAAATGAAAGAAAAAAATAAAAAAAAGAAGCATCATAAACTGCCCGTCGCTGTTTGATTTTTTTTAAAAAAAATTGATTTACGAATTGATCAAATATTAGACTTTGATTATATCTTAAAATAGTTTGATAAACATATATAAAAACTATTGGAATCATTAATTGGACTTGAAACATAAACAATAATTCGAATTTTCCTCAAGAACACTTGGGTTGACTTTTTAAATTTAAAGTTTGACCTTGAAATTAAACATCAATCGAAAGAATTGAAACGTGAAAACTTACAGAGAGTTTAGTTAGATCAATCCTAACAACTTTGTATTTATAGATTTCGACAATTAGTTCAATTTCGAATTTTAAAAAAAAACAAGTTGAGACAGAGGTTACGCTGAAGAGAAAAAATATATATATAAAAACTGATTCTTCATAATTTCGCAGATGTGGTTATGTAAAGTCATTTGATAAACTGATTCCACAACTTAATAATTGATCAAAATTATTTTGTAGGGTTATTGAGGTGGACAGGGTTCACGGATTAGAGGAAGAAAAGAGGAAGCCGGAAGCAAATAAAAAAAAATATCTGTGTTCTGGTACGCGTAAAAATATCAGTTTATATATATATAATGTTTAATAATTTTAATTGATAAACATAATAAATATAATAACAATTAATAAATTCATTAAATATAATCATATGCTAATATTATTAGTATGTTACATATATTTTGTAATAATAATTCAGTAACTAATAAAATACTTAGTGACAAATAATAATAGAAATAATAATAATAATTTTATTCACTAAAATAATGCTAGTAATAACAGTGATATCAATATTAGCGATTTTTAATAAGTATAATAATATAAATAAAAAAAATAATGTTAAATATTAATAATAATTTTAATAATAATAATAACATTAGTGATAATAATAATAAGAATAATGATGTTTGTAAAGTGATAATAATAATGTTATTAGCGATACTAATAATGTAACTAATTTTATTATTAATGGCAGTATTAGTTATATAACAAATTATACATCACAAATTTCATGTCTCTGTATAATATTAATAATACTATTATGAATATTAGTACTAATTATAACAGTAACTATAACCACTATATTTTTATTATGTATTAAATTATGTAATAACTAATAATCATATAATATGTTATATAATAACTTTGATTGAATATTTATTATATGTTTTACAATATTATAATTTAATAATTATATATTTTATATATAATTAATAACAATCATATATATAGATTCATAAATAATTATATGTATATATATAAATATATATTTTAACAATAGTTTAATTATTCTAAGTATTATTTTACATTTTAAACTTCAATTAATTAAAGTATATTTTATTAATTCAAAATATTATATCTATACTTATATTTATTTTTATATCTATATATGTATTTACGTATTTATTTATAAATAGTTGTTCGTGAATCGTCGGGACAGTCAAAGGGTAATTGCATAAATGGAAACACTTCAAAATGTTTGAGATTCAACAGTACAGACTTTGCTTATCGTGTTGAAAATATATAAAGATTAAATTTTAAATTTGATCGGAAATTCCCGGGTCACTACAGTACCTACCCGTTAAAGAAATTTCATCCCGAAATTTGAGTGAGGTCATCATGGCTAACTATAAAAATGTTTTCATGACGAATATGAGTTGATAAATAGAGTTTTATCATCATTGAGTAATATGAATAAAACAATTTGATTATTCGAAGAGTACGAGTGAAGCTATTCACAAAAGAATGAAATGAGAAACAAAGATTTGTTTTTAACTTTTGACGTAGACAGGTTTGAATTTAGAAAATAAGGCGCGTCTTAACTTTTGACATTGCCTTGGTTGAATTCCGGAATTCAAGGGATTTAAAGAAAATCTTGAAGATCTATAAGATCTGATTCTTCAGGATTTATGGAAATTAAGATCTCTTTAATTAAATACGGTGATCTGCCCCGATTACTACGTCTGATATTTCCTTTATAAATTTACCTTTTCCGTTCCATTTATTTTCACCACTTCTATACTCAATTTCCAAATTCAAAGGATTTATGAAAATGCTTAACCCTGTTCTGATCCTTGTTCTTATTCTAACTATCGCAATGATCGTTCTTCTTTTCCAACTCCCACCTGAAGAATCTGTTTATTTCTATTATGCTCTAGGGATTATTGTATTTATAATCTTCCCGTGTCTTTATATTGCTATACGTACTGATATCCACGGTTTGTAATTTCGGTGTTGTCATTGGGCTTTATATTTTCTCTTATATTTTGGATCTCTTTGCCTTTTTATTATTCTCCCGACCTCTAGTAAAGCGAGTAATGGTCCACAATTCGTAAGTATAGAATTTCGGATAAACATCATGTTCTAAATAAGAAAGAAGGTATTAGCACGATTTGATTTGTCAAATTATCAGAATCACTGAGTATAGAACTATTAAGAATATATTTTCTTGATATGTTCAGAAGTTAATCAGAATGAAAGAGTTATGTAACATGACACATGATGACGTTATAATCTGTGAATCATCATGTTCCATTTAGAAACTCAGCATGACTTACTGTAATATAATCACGTTGATCAAGTGTCATTATATTATACTAACTCATGTTCCCAACATTACTTCAATAACATTCATATTTTAAGCTCGCAAGTTTACAGAATATAGAAACTAACAGTTTCTATATGATGTAACACTGATATCATGAAGAGATTAATGATTTCAGATAAAAATACTTATGAAAATATCTTCAGAAATATGGAGGATATTTATAATGAAAGATACGATGATATCTTGGAATTTCTAATATCGATGGATGATGAAGAAGATTTATCCGTAAGGGTTTAGATTCGGAAGCAAAGTATTCGCTAAAGATTTCATCAGAAACGGAATCATTTGGATTCTTTGAAGTCAAACTTATTCTTTGTGATTTGACCACGGCTTCCCTTATAGTTTCGCATAATTTGCTTTTCGGTACTAAATTTTCTATTGAATGTTTCCAATATAATGATACACAGGAAACATGAGGAGGTATATAATTTCGGACGAGAATATTTATGAAAATATCCTCAGAAATATCGAAGATATTGATGATGATATTTTGGAATTTCTAAGTTCGATGGTTGATGGAGAAAGATTTTCCGCAAGATTTTAACATGACTTCGGAGCAAGATATTCTCTAAAGATTTCAACGGATCCAGAATTACCTGAATTCTTTGAATATAGGGTATGCTCCTTGTATTTGTCCTTGGTCTCCTTCATGGTTAACTCTATCCGTTTTCCAGTTCCAATGTTTCTGAGCTTTTCTAACATATTATTCTTTATCATCAAACTTCTGACGGTTAAGGTCGTGTACAGTTTTTGCTGTTGTATTCAGCTTTTTCAAAATTTTGTGGTATTGATTTGTAGACTGAGTGCTTTTCAGAATTTTAGAATGAAAGATCATAATTCTAAGAGTTAAATGTTGTACATATAACTGTTGATGTAAGTATGCTGTGAGTTTTTCAAGGTATTGATTGCTGATTCTCAGTATTTGGTACGGCAATTCTCGTTATCAGATGCAGATGAGTAGATGATAGGATTTCAATGAATATATTAACTTTTCATAAGGTCAAAGATCAATGATGTTGCTGGTAAATTTGCTGCTAATGTAGTGAGATATAAACGGTTTTCCGGTATTGATGACGAAAGGCATCTTTTATATCAGGGTTATAATAAGGTTGTTTTGAACGAAAAATTGAAGTTGACTTGTTGGAGCTGTGACAAAATTGGCTAATTTGAAGAGAGATTGTAAAGTTACTTTCGGTAATAATAACGCCAAGGAGTTAGCACAGATACGTGTTAAATGTTTACTCAGGTTCCGAGTGTTTTTAGGTGCATAACTATATGTATAAATCCTTCCTTCCGTAGCTGAAGTGTGGTTGGTTCATCCTCTCGATTGAGGTGTTTTCAAGAATCATGAAAGTTTTGAACGCAGACTGGAATTGTCAAGATACAAATGAGATTTAAGATGAAATCAAGTGGCAAACTTGAAGAATTATTTAATTTTATATGTTATAATCAATATTTTAATTCATTTTAATTGTCCAATGTCATTAGTCCACAGTCGATAGTCCACATTTAACAGTCCAATAATTCATATATAATTTAATATATAATATTCGAATTAGTTAATACGTATCGTGACCCGTATATGTCTCAGACTCGATCACAACTCAAAGTATATATATTATTTGAGAATCAACCTCAACCCTGTATAGAGAACTCGATCATTACTGCATATAGAGTGTCTATGGTGATTCTAAATAATATATATAGATGCGTCGATATGATATGTCAAAACCTTGTATACGTGTCCAGATATTTAAAGTGCGTAAAATAAATACAGAAATTAAATGACGATAAATAAAATGCGTAAAGTAAATAACAGAAATTAAATGACGATAATTAAAATTGCGATAATTAAATTGCGATAAAATAAATTGCGATAAATAAATTGCGATAATTAAATGGTAATACGGAAATAACAGTTAGCTTGGAACAGTTAGCTAGGATTTTGTTAGCGTGGATTCTTAATAGAATTTCATATTGTTAATTAATCTGTTTCTAATAAATTTTTATTGTGTCCATTATTTCTTCATTATGCCACTTGTTGGATTCTGATAGGTCAAAATCCAAATATGTAATTGGATGAATATGGTTACTCTGTGGTGAACGGATTTGTATATCGGTGGATGTAAGTAGGATAGTATATAACTGTTGAATCAGCTTCGTCAAATGTACAGTGTAATTTATTAAAGTGAAATCTAAATATTCCTCGAGTATTACCTACCCGTTAAAAATATTTTCACCATTAACAGTTTGTACGAAAATTTTTTTAATTACAATCTTTATGAAAATATATATACATATATATTATCTTCAGATATAATCATGAATTTAATGAGTTAATGTGATATTAATCTCATTTGATTTACCATTAGAACAAGAATATATAATCTCTAAAACATTAGAGATTACATAATTACCATGTCGAACGAAAATAAAATAGATAGAACGATACGTAGAATGATGATTATACTCGAGGTACAGAATGAGATGTCAAAGCTGGTGATGCGGATGTTGTTGTTGGTGGTACTAATGCTGTTGGTGCTAAGGTTGGTGATGTTACTGGTGTTGGTGATACTGCTGGTGCTTGCAAATTGTGTACCGTGCTCTCTAAAGTTAACACTCGAGCTCGGAGTTCTTTAACTTCTTCTACTAACCCTGGTTGGTTATCAGTGTGAGGTAGAGATCGGATATCTTCTCTAGTTCCGTTAATGGTAGTCTCAAGACGAAAATTTCTAACAAAAAGGGTATAAACGGTGTTGCGAACAGGTTCGCCGGTGAGCGGGTCGAGTACTCCAAGGTTAGGTGGTAGATTCGGTTCATGATATGGATGTGATGACCCGGGAATTTCCGACCAAATTTAAACTTGATCTTTATATGATTCCGACACGATAAACAAATTCTGTAATGTTGAGTCACAAATCAATTTAAATGGTAATCATGTAAACACTCGAACCTCGACCAACTCCCGACGATTCACGAACAATTTTGTATATATAGATGTATATATATAAATAATAATTATATATTATAACTTAAACTATGATGTAATTTGATTATATAAAAGATAACTTAAAATAACTTAATTTATTTTATTATTTAAAACTGTTAAAGTTATTATAAAGTGTATGATGAATGTAAATGATTTTGAATATACATAATTTGTCATCGATTAACAAAGTATTAAATGAATAAGGTTATACTTTGAGTTTAATTGTTTAATGTATATAATTAATACATTCATCAAAGTAATAAAACTTGATTTGTAAAACATAATTATATATATAGTAATTTGAATATGTATATGATGTATAAACATAAATATTATTGTATGTATATCGATAAAATGTATAAATATAAAATATATGATATTATTAAATAATACATAAAAACATATTATTAATATATAAAAATATAAATGCTATACTAATACTATTATTATTACTTTCACTATCATTAGATATTAATATATGTATTATTAATATTATTATAATATATAATACATAGATATAAAAATTTAAAACATGTAAGTTGTTATATTTGTTTCATTAGTAGTATTATTATTAGATATATTTTTACTATCAATTATCATTAAGGAATCATTATTATTAAAATTTATTATTCTTATTATTATTAGGATACAAGTTGTTATCATTATCACTAATATTATTATTAGTATTATTTTGATATTTTTTTTTATTAATATTATTATTATTTCTACTAGTCTTATTTTGATATTTTTTTTATTAACAATATTAATAAGATAATTATTGATTATTTATATTAATTAGATATAAAGTAAATAAAATATAAAGACATAAGGTTACAAGGAATCATTTATCTGTTTTCATTTTTTTTGTTCTTTCTGCCTTTCTTTTCAGCTCGTGAATACTAGTAAACCCTACAATGACTTTGAGCAATATTTTTTTTGTTGTTATTCAATCATTCAAACCTCACAAATTTATTTTTTCACTTCAGATAACTGATTAAAAAAAAAAGAACAGATATATATATTTGTTGTTCTTCCTGCTCGATACCTCTCGCCATTTTTTTTTCTTATCAAAACTCGAATTTGAAGTAATTGTTAAAATCTAAAATTACAGAGCTATTAGGAATCATATATTGAAACTCTCTGTAAATTTTCCAGTTCCAAATCATCATATTGATTGATAATTTACGAGTCAAATCTTTCAAATAAAAAGTCAACAATTTGTGTTCATCGTGTAATTCGAATACAATTGGACGTTTCTGTATCAATTGAGAGTTCAGAAAGTTTTTAAGAGGGATTTGCAACTATTTTCATTCAGTAATTTTGGTCTAAAACTTCCTAAATCTTTGAAAGTGATTTTGAGTTCTTCATATTTATTTATATTTTTTTTTCTTCTTCTTCGAAGACAGATTGCTGTTTGATTATTTTATTTTCGTTTGTTTTGAGTCTGATAAGTTACAATTGATTTTACTTCACTCATGTATAAACCTCTATCCTGAATTTCGAAATCTAAATTTGAGTTCTTTAATTTTTTTTACGAACTGCTACTGTGTTCAGGAGGTTTTATTTATATTTTTTTTTGGTCACGTCTGTAAATGCATATCAAACACATATAGTAATTGGTATTTTAAATTCCAAGTTTAAGAACTAAGCTGGTAATTCATTGCTTTGATTATGATTTTTGGTTGAATTGAAAATTGAAGAAGATGAAGTAGAAAAGGAAGCAGAATAAACGATTTATATATATTTAGTTGGGATAGATATCAGAAAAATAGAAGATAGGTGAGTGGTTTGGGCGTGTTCTGGAGTAGCAAGAGGTCGCGAGTTCAATCCCTGCTCATGACAATTCTTTTTAGAAAAGATCTAGTGAGGTAGTTTTCAATACTAAATTTTATTATTATTATTATTATTATTATTATTATTATTATTATTATTATTATTATTATTATTATTATTATTATTATTATTATTATTATTATTATTATTATTATTATTTTTATTATTATTATTATTATTATTTTTATTATTATTATTATTATTATTATTATTATTATTATTATTATTATTATTATTGTTGTTGTTGTTGTTGTAATGTGTTAATACTAAATATTCTTATTATTATTGTTTTTATTATGATAGGTATTGTTATTATTAACATTATTATTATGATGATTATTATTGATATTATTAGTAATATTATTATTATTAGTATTATTAGGTATTATAGATAAAATTGTTATTGAGATCATTATTATTATAATCAACAATATTGTTACTATTAGTAATATAATAATTATTATTATTATTACTATTAAAATTATAATCATTAGTATTAAAATGATCGATAAAAGTAGTGTTATTATTATTATTATCACTTGTAAAACATTAATATCGAATTTATCATTTTTTAACAAATAAATATTTTGTACATAAAAACACATTTATTATATATACTATAATTATATTGACATTCCATATAACTATATGAAAAACATATTAACATTATATAGTTACATATAACAAATTAAGTATCTTTTAATATAATACTAAATATATATATATATACTAGTATAACTATAATAATCATTTTAGATTTATATATACAAAATAAACATATATAACACATAATTTAAGATATAATATAAATATATGATTTTAAATGGAATTTAGTATAAATTTTATATAACTACAATTACATATATATTAATAAATGAAATTACGTGATTTCTATTATATATTTTAATGAATACACAAATTGTATAGGTTCGTGAATCCGAGGCCAACCCTGCATTGTTCAGTTGTTCAATGTTGTCATATGTATTTTTACTACAAAATACAGTATTGTGAGTTTCATTTACTCCCTTTTACTCTTTACGTTTTTGGGCTGAGAATACATGTAAATACTTTATTAACTGTTTTAAAATATTTATATGCGTGAGTTTCATTTGCCTTTTTACCCTTTATATTTTTGGAACTGAGAATACATGCGCTTTTAAAAATGTTTGACGAAATAGACACAAGTAATTGAAACTACATTCTATGGTTGAATTATCGAAATCGAATATGCCCCTTTTTATTAAAGTCTGGTAATCTAAGAATTAGGGAACAGACACCCTAATTGACGCGAATCCTAAAGATAGATCTATCGGGCCCAACAAGCCCCATCCAAAGTACCGGATGCTTTAGTACTTCGAAATTTATATCATGTCCGAAGGAGGATCCCGGAATGATGGGGATATTCTTATATACATATTGTGAATGTCGGTTACCAGGTGTTCAATCCATATGAATGATATTTTTGTCTCTATGCATGGGACGTATGTTTATGAGAAATGGAAATATGAAATCTTGTGGTCTATTAAAATTATGAAATGATTATTTATGTTAAACTAGTGAACTAACCAACCTTTTGGTTGACACTTTATAGCATGTTTATTCACAGGTATTAAAGAAATCTTCCGCTGTGCATTTGCTCACTTTAAAGATATTACTTGGAGTCATTCATGGCATATTTTAAAAGACGTTACATTCGAGTCTTCAAGTTCATCCAGATCATTATTAAGTCAAGTATAATTGGATGTATTATGAAATGATATGCATGTCGTCGACTTTCAATGAAATGAAAGTTTGTCTTTTAAAAACAAATGTAATGTTTGTAAAATGTATCATATAGAGGTCAAATACCTCGCGATGTAATCAACTATTGTAATTCGTTTATAATCGATATGGACTTCGTCCGGATGGATTAGGACGGGTCCTTTCAATGGAGTACCTTCTTCCCTTTTCCATAGGGTGAGTATGTCGCGAACCCACCCCCATTTTCTCCAGTAATCATGATAGTTGATTGGTTGGTGTGCTCCTGTCACGCTATCTTCGGAGTCAGAGGAACTTGGTCAATTCGTAGGGGCCATTTTACGCGATCTCAGGAAAGATATTTGGCGTAAAGAGTTTAGTGATAGCAATTGATAGTTGGATGGCATTCTCAATGCATAATTTGCATAGATATATATAGTACCAGGATCCCTAAAATTAAGGAGAGATTTACGAGAGATATCAGGCAAGGTCTACAATAACAGATACGCTAAGATATGAATTGTCAGATACGCTAAGGTATGAATTAGCAGATACGCTAAGATATGAATTTTGTCTATACACTTTTCATGCAGTCAATGCAATAAGATATGTCTAGACTAAGAATAATGAGCAGGTAATTTACTAAGGATGATAAGCAAATGATTTCCGACTAGAAATGATAAGCAAAACTTATGACATGCAGACACGGTCGAAGTCCAGACTCACTAATGCCTCCTAACGACTTATCAGTTAGACACACTAATGCAGACCTGGTTCACTAAGACCACCGCTCTGATACCAACTGTGAAAACCCGTCCTAATCCATCCAGACGAAGTCCGTATCGATTATAAACGATTCACAATAGTTGATTACATCGCGAGGTACTTGACCTCTATATGGTACATTTTACAAACATTGCATTCGTTTTTGAAAAGACAAAATTTCATTACATCGAAAGTTGACGGCATGCATACCATTTCATAATATATCTAACTATAATTGACTTAATAATAATCTTTATGAACGCAACAACTCGAATGCAACATCTTTTGAAATATGTCATGAATGACTCCAAGTAATATCTCTAAGATGAGCAAATGCACAGCGGAAGATTTCTTTCGTACCTGAGAATAAACATGCTTTCAAGTGTCAACCAAAAGGTTGGTGAGTTCATTAGTTTAACATAAATAATCATTTCCATCATTTTAATAGACCACAAGATTTCATATTTCCATTTCTCATAAACATACGTCCCATGCATAGAGACAAAAATATCATTCATATGGATTGAACACCTGGTAACCGACATTCACAATATGTATATAAGAATATCCCCATCATTCCGGGATCCTCCATCAGACATGATATAAATTTCGAAATACTAAAGCATCCGGTACTTTGGATGGGGCTTGTTGGGCCCGATAGATCTATCTTTAGAGTTCGCGTCAATTAGGGTGTCTGTTCCCTAATTCTTAGATTACCAGACTTAATAAAAAGGGGCATATTCGATTTCAATCATTCAACCATATAATGTAGTTTCAATTACTTGTGTCTATTTCGTAAAACAGTTATATAAATTGTGCATGTATTCTCAGCCCAAAAATATAAAGGGTAAAAAGGTAAATGAAATTCACCTAATGTATTTTGTAGTAAAAATACATATGGCTATATTGAACAATGCAGGGTTGGCCTCGGATTCACGAACCTATATCAAGTATATATATATTAACACGTTGTAATATTAATCAACTAAGTTTATGTATATCCTGTAATATATATGTATATATAAAGATTAATATTTCTATATATAAATATATTAATTCGTATAATTCGTTATAATACCTATACGATATATATATTCTACTAAGTGTTATATTAATATAAGTAATATTATATTAGTTAATATATTAGAATCTAATATTAGTGCACTTATGATATATGTAATAAATATATACTTTCATAGAAATACCTTATGTTTGTAAACAAAAAAAAAAATAAATTATAAATATGAGGATAATAATGATAATACTCCATTTGAATCTCAATTATAATTTTATCATTTTTCATATTAACATTTATTCATTTTTCAGATTCTTATCTTATAATTGTCCTAAACAATATCATTGAAACTTTTTATTTTCATAAACATAATAATTTTAGTAATAATGATAACGATAATACTAATACTTAATAATGATACAAATAATAATAGTAATAACAATAACAATATTCATGGTAATAATAATAATAATAATCCTAATAATAATAATTAGTAATTAGTAATAATAACAACAATAATAATAATAATAACATAACAATAACAATAACAATACCAATAATAATAATGATAATAATAAAATTAAAAGTATTATTAATAATTAAATAACTACCTCATTTAAAATAGGATTCTAAAAAGAATGTTGCCCAGGCCGGGGTTTGAACCCCCGACCTCTCGCTACCCCGAGACCCCTTCAAACCATCCAGCTGTTCCTTACTTTTCTGATTTTTATTACGTCCTAATTATATTTAATCTGTTCTTTCTATTTCCCTTCTTCATCTTCTTCCTTCTCATAAATAAAACCAATCGACCCAACTTTTTTTCAACTTAAATATAAGTATCATAACAGATTTAGGATATGATATCCCACACCGAAAATTTTATTCGCGAGTAAATGAAATAATAAAAATGAAAGAAAAAAAAAGAAGCAGCAGCATAAACTGCCCATCGCTGTTTATTTTTTTAAAAAAAAATTGATTTACGAATTGATCAAATATTAGACTTTGATTATAACTTAAAATAGTTTGATAAACATATATAAAAACTATTGGAATCATTAATTGGACTTGAAACAAAAACACTAATTCGAATTTTCCTCAAGAACACTTGGGTTGACTTTTTAAATTTAAAGTTTGACCTTGAAATTAAACATCAATCGAAAGAATTGAAACGTGAAAACTTACAGAGAGTTTAGTTAGATCAATCCTAATAAATTTGCATTTATAGATTTCAACAATTAGTTCAATTTTGATTTTATTAAAAAAACAAGCTGAGACAAAGGTTACGCTGAAGAGAAAAAAATAAAAAAAAATATAAAAAAACGATTCTTCATAATTTCGCAGATGTGGTTATGTAAAGTCATTTGATAAACTGATTCCACAATTTAATAATTGATCAAAATTATTTTGTAGGGTTATTGAGGTGGACAGGGTTCACGGATTAAAGGGAGAAAAGAGGAAGCAGGAAGCAAATAAAAAAAAATATCTGTGTTCAGGTACGCGTAAAAATATCAGTTTATATATATATATATATATATATATATATATATATATATATATATATATATATATATATATATATATATATATATATATATATATATATATATATATATATATATATATATATATATAATGTTTAATAATTTTAATTGATAAACATAATAAATATAATAACAATTAATAAATTCATTAAATATAATCATATGCTAATATTATTAGTAAGTTACATATATTTAGTAATAATAATTCAGTAACTAATAAAATACTTAGTGACAAATAATAATAGGAATAATAATAATAATTTTATTCATTAAAATAATGCTAGTAATAAAAGTGATATCAATATTAGCGATTTTTAATAAGTATAATAATATAAATAACAAAAAAATAATGTTAAATATTAATAATAATTTTAATAATAATAATAACATTAGTGATAATAATAATAAGAATAATGATGTTTGTAAAGTGATAACAATAATGTTATTAGCGATACTAATAATGTAACTAATTTTATTATTAATGGCAGTATTAGTTATATAACAAATTATACATCACAAATTTCATGTCTCTGTATAATATTAATAATACTATTATGAATATTAGTAGTAATTATAACAATAACTATAACCACTATATTTTTATTATGTATTAAATTATGTAATAACTAATAATCATATAATATGTTATATAATAACTTTGATTGAATATTTATTATATGTTTTACATATATTATAATTTAATAATTATATATTCTATATATAATTAATAACAATCATATATATAGATTCATAAATAATTATATGTATATATATAAATATATATTTTAACAATAGTTTAATTATTCTAAGTATTATTTTACATTTTAAACTTCAATTAATTAAAGTATATTTTATTAATTCAAAATATTATATCTATACTTATATTTATTTTTATATGTATATATGTATTTACGTATTTATTTATAAATAGTTGTTCGTGAATCGTTGGGACAGTCACAGGGTAATTGCATAAATGGAAACACTTCAAAATGTTTGAGATTCAACATTACAGACTTTGCTTATCGTGTTGAAAACATATAAAGATTAAAGTTTAAATTTGATCGGAAATTCCTGGGTCACTACAACTTGTACCACGACCAAAGCATGGCAACATTGTTGGGTCAAAATGGGTTTTTCGCACCAAGTTTAAATTGGATGGCTCAATTAATCGACTGAAAGCCCGTCTAGTTTCACAAGGCTTTACTCAAGTACCTGGCATTGATTACTCATTCACCTTCTGCCCAGTTGTTAAAGCATCTACTATTCGCATTGTGTTATCTCTTGCTACACTTCACAAATGGCCTCTTCATCAACTCGATGTTAATAACGCATTTCTCAATGGTCATCTCACTGAGAGAGTGTTTATGGAACAACCTCCGGGATTTATCAATCAAAGATTTTCCTCTCACGTCTGTTGACTCAAGAAAGCCTTGTATGGTCTCAAACAAGCACCTCGAGCTTGGTTTCAACGGCTCGGTGTGTAACGACCCTGGTTTTTCCACTCTTAATTAATAATGTTTATCATTAATGCTTGCGTATTAACGAATGTAAGTTATTACATTTACTTGTTACCATGATTGACCGTACTAGACTTTTGAATGCCCGAAACGTCTTTGTGACACTCGAAACTTTCACGAATAATATTTTTAGAATATTATTTACATTCGTGATTGATTTTATTAATCATTTTAATTGACTAAGGTTACTAGTTAATTACTTGGGCTTTTATTGGATTATCATTTATTTGAACTTAGGCTTATTTATTTAACTTGTTACTTACTTAAAGGATTTAGCCTATTACTTCATGTAAGTATCACTTTCAAACTTAACTAAATTGATTAAACACTTAAGGAATCTAGTTACATACCACTTCCCATGCAAACACCTCCTTGTAACCAACTTTTTAAGACATTACATGAAGTAACTTGTGGATCTTGCTCCTCCCCCCTTTTTCCTTGCAAACCTACGGCCAAAGAGGCCTTTAGAGGGTCTTTGGTTTCTTTTTTTTGTATTACTTCTTTCACTAATTCATTTCACTTCACACACAAAAATACTTGTACTTTTCTCTCATTTTTCCTCTCATCTTTTGCTCTCTAATTGTGAGTTTCTTGCAAGACTTTTTCTTCCCTTTCTTTGTCTTAAAACCGTAGCCTAGCTACACATAATCATCATCATCATTTGTTCTTTGGTTATTGTTTGATTACTTGTTAGTTGTTGTTGCTTACTTACATGTTATTAAGAACCAAACTTTCTAGTTTGTTCTCCATTTTATCTTGTTTATTCAAGAACATAAAGAAACTAGGAGAATCAAGTTCATGTTTTGATTCTTCCATAATACTTGTTAAAAGATTTAAGTTCATGAGTTGTAAAAATCATACTTGAAGCTCATGTTGTAAACTTAAGAGTTTACTTCCTTAAAGATCAAGACTTAGGCTTGAATCTTTAAAAGTATGAAACCCATGAACTTATTACTTGTTTACTTAGTTTACTACTTCATTTACTTGCACCTTAATTTTGTGATTTTGGTTGTTGTTGGTCAAGTATTACAAGTTAGTCTTGATCTCATTTCTCTTGAACTAAAGTTAACTTTGAAGGTTCAAGAACATGGAAGTATAACTTTCTAGTTATAACTTCACATACATATGAAAGATCTAAGTTTCTATAGCTTATGGGCTTCTAACTTTGTCATAATCAAGAGCTTATGAGCTTACATACACTTTACAAGATGATAATCTAAGTTTTGTAGCTTATGGTTTCATTAAAGTAAAGATTCAATTGTTATTACTTAAGGTTTAACTTAATAACTTTAGATCTAGACTTTTGAGTCTTGGATCTTCAAGATCAAACTAAGAACTATGTTCTACAACTTAAGATCTTGATTAGTTAGTTTATTTTCAAGTTTGTAGTTCAATATTACCTTTATACTTCATGTATGTGTTAAATCTAAGACTTTGATGTAACTTTGGTTCATCAAAACACTTGCAACACTTAATTGAGTTGTGCTACATGTATTAGACTTGCACTTGGGTTATGATGGTTAAAACTTGGTAAATATAATGTAAACCCATCAACGAGTTGTACACTTGAAGCTACAAGCATCAAGGATGAGAACCGTGATGAACATCAAGCACCGAGAACCCACCGGAACCCGCTGTTTACCGTTTCTGGGTCTGATTAGTATGACCTAGGCTACTTTAACCTTTATATTCAGTTAGCTCTGTTTGACTATATAACTTTTCATTTAGGACTCGTCTTAATCCGAGTTACGGTTTCGGATTTATGGCCCTCCGATCGTCATTATGTCCTTTTAACGTTGTGCAGAAAATTCTGACCTACTCGCACTTAAACTGTCGCCACGGTCAAACGAAGATGAGTTTGCTTCTGTAATTTTTGCCACAACTAAAGGACTCATATATGGAGCCATGGCCAGTGGTCTCACCCTATTTCAGTAGGTTTAGAGGCCGTGGTGACTGACCGAAGTCAGCCTTTGTTTTAAACTACTTTCATAAACGAAACTTACTTTACACTTTTTGTTTGATGATGAATGATGATGACCTTTAAGACCTAATTTACTTACTTTTAAACCTTTTGGGACGATTTAATGACTTAGTAATATTTGACTTAGGTTGAGGACTTTTTGGACCTTTCGGACCGATTACTTGCACACTTTTCCCGACTCAACCTTACTACCTACTTTACCACTGTGAGTTATAACATCCCTTTTTACTTTAACTATTTGGGACTGAGAATACATGCGCGTTTTATGTTTTACATACTAGGCACGAGTACTTAAACTTATATATGTGTGGATTATACAACGGCACAAACATTCCCTTTAGCTCGGTAACGTTTAATCATTGGTTTTTGAACCGTGAACGCGAATCTTAGATATGGATCCATAGGGTTTGACATCCCTACTCGGGCTAGTCGCACTAGCATTTAACGAGTGTTTAATACTTTGTAAACATACGCACTTGCCAAGTGTACTTTCAGGTGGTATAAACGTTAAGTTAGTTACCAAGTGCCCACGGTTAAGCATATACTTTATCATACTGTTTTGAAACGCTCTTTGTAGCACTGAAATCTCGTGGCCTATCTTACATTACTGTTATACTTAAACTATACCTCACTAACCTTTGTGTTGACATTTTAAGCATGTTTTTCTTAGGTGCTTAAGGTTGCTTCCGCTGTGTACTAGTCCTGCTGTAGACACCCTGATAACGCCAAAATTATACATGTTTATTGTCGTTATTTCGATCCAATGTTGTTCCATTTGTATGTAATTGTTATACGTATGTATTGTAATTCATGTACATTTGTAAAAAGTCCATTGTGAATGAATAAATGAAGACCAACAGCGAAAACAGAGTTAAAACGAAGATCGAATGCGTAAAACAGCCCGAAACCACTGAAACAGGTCCAAACGCGGTGCATCTCTCTTAGATGCGGCGCATCTTTACACCAAATAACTCCCGACAGTTTCAGATGCGGCGCATCTGAGATGGATGCGGCGCATCTGTCCCAGATGTGGCGCATTTGACCCCCTGCCGACAGTCCTGAGTGCAGAATCGAGCTGGAATCTACTAAACGTAAAGAGATTCGGCGCATCCCAAAGTGATGCGGCGCATCTGGTCACTTTCTGGCCAAAATACCTAACTTTTGAGGCTATTTAATGAAGCAAATGGTTACTTACTTGAGGACCTTCACTACTACGTTCTCCCCCAGTTTTAAGACGATTTTCAAGGTCCAAGGAAGACTGCAAGTTAATCTCCACTCTTTCAACATCAATATTAAGCTAGGATCGTTTATCGCAATTGGTACTATTGTTCTATATCTTTTTAACATGAATTCAACTTGTATTTATTGTTTCATTAGTTCTACTATGATTATGTTAGGCTAAAAGCCTTGTGTGTTTGCTTCAATGTAAGATTTATGGCTTGGGATTGTTCTATACTTTGATGTTATGCTAGTTATACATATGTTTGATTGATTTAATTATCTAGTTCAACCGTAAGAACCATTGTTATGCATGTTTAGATCATTACTTCAATTATATAGATTGCAACCTATTAATGTGAGTTAACTAGGAAAACAATCTATACTTCAATACATCTAGTAATCTAGACGATTAGATACATACACTTAAGTGATTTTGTTATGTGTTTAATTCGGTAATTGAATAAGTTCCAAAGCAACATAGTTATGAAATTACCTCAAGTGATTGTTGTAATTAAGGTTTCACGTGAGTTTAACCGGGTTGAATCTAGTTAGTTAATCAATCTAAATCACCATGTTCTTTCAAGAAATCCATTGTTGTAACTATATTTATATTCTAGTTCAATTATACGAGTTATGACTTGATTTATGTGAATTTATCAAAGGCTATAATTTGTACTTCAACACCTAGTGATCTAGACACCTATATGTGAATATAGGATGGTAATTGGATGATATTTAGGTTTTACAATCATGTAGTTTACTTAGAGTGATCTTAGTAAACTAGGTTTTATGTGAATTTAACCAAGAAAGAATCCTGTTGATTAAACATAGTTCTTAAGTTTATAGATATTGTGAAATTGATATAAACTACTCTATTGTAACTATCGCATAACGGTTTTAATTATAAAAGAACAATCCCTGTCATCTATCAAGCATAGAAGTAAACACCGCATTCTCATTATTGTCATTCATTATATTTATTTACTGTTTCGTTAAACAAAAACACAACTTCAAATATAAACCCCCTTTTTAGAATAATTAATCGTGGTAAAATCATTTAAACAAACTTCTCCCTGTGGATCGAACTGGTCAATTTACTTGCTAGTTACTACATGATCGGGTTTTAGTTGCCTGTATTATGTGTTAGTTATTAAGCATATTGTCTGCATTTTAAAGGTTACGTCTTGACACATCAACTTTTTGGCGCCGCTGCCGGGGAGCGGTTTTGTTAAAAGATTTTAATAAACTTTGAATTATTCGATCCTTTTGTAGGAATTCAATTCCTAGAAAAGTTACTTTTTATTGTAAGCTTGTATTTTTGCAATTGGTTTGTTTGTGGTGTTGTGATTGCAGGATAGGCATTAGTGCATGAATCTACGTTCTTCCAACTCTAATTTAATTCCTTCATATCCTGAACCTGAAAGAGAACTTCACGAACGCTTAAGAGCTCAAGAAGTAGAATCTCTTGCTCAAGGTTTAGAATCACTTTCGTTAGATTCTAACTCTGAACCAATTGTTCAACCAATCATTGAGCCAGTCATTAAAAAAGAGGAAGAGATGACTGCTACAAATCAAACGATGGATGCTTTGATGAAGGCAACAAGGACAGGACAAGGCCACGCAATTGTTCAACCTACGATGACTGATGGTTTTGAAATAAAGGGGCAATTTCTCCACATGGTGACTAATACATGTCAATTCGGTGGAGCCCCAAATGAGGATGCTAACGAGCATCTTCGTAAGTTTGTAAGCATTTGCAAGCTTTTCAAAATCAAAGATGTCTCCGATGAAGTTGCATGTCTAAAAATCTTTTCATGGTCCCTAAAGGATAATGCAAGAGATTGGCTAGACTCATTACCGGAAGGTTATATTGAAAACTGGAATGATATGATGGACAAATTTTTGTCAGAATTCTTCCCCGCTTCGAAAGCAGCAAAATTGCAAAGTGACATAAATCACTTCAAGCAAAAGTCTAACGAGACTCTTTATGAAGCTTGGACCCGATTTAATAAAATACTTAGGGTATGTCCTCAACACGGGTTGAATACATTCCAAAAAGTCCAAATTTTCTGTAAAGGAGTCAATATGGCTACTCGGAAGGATATAGATGTTGCAGCAGGAGGATCAATCATGAAAAAAACGCCCGAAGATGCTCACACGATAATTGCAATATAGCAGCCCATTCTCATAATTGGCATCAGGAGATGGAATTCTCTAGATCGTCAACAGTTGCTAATGTCGAAAGCAACGATGAAATCGCTGCATTAAAAGTTCAATTGGCAAATCAAGCAAGGCAAATCGAGAAGGTAACCAAAGAAATGCATGCTATCAGGGTAAGGTGCGAGTTGTGCCAAGGTCCCCATCTCATACGAGATTGCGACCAAACGACGATGGAAGAGCAAGCAAATTTCCTAGGTTACATGCGAAAAGGTGAGATGAATTTTGACGACTTTCCGGCGGTTGAAGCAAATAACCGGAAATATCCTCCTGTGTAAACAGTTATCAAATAGGAGGACCTTCAAGTTCAAACAACAACTACCACGGAGGGAATGCAGGTTACCAAAATAACCGAAATTTCTAGAATCAAAATCAAAGAAATACACCACCGGGTTACAATCATCTAAACAATCGTAATCAACCCCCACGAAATTACCAAAATAATTTCCAACACAATCAACCACAAGCACAACCACAAGCACTTATACAACCACAACCTGAGAAGAAATCCGGTTTAGAAGATCTGTTGAGAGATTTTATGGTTAAACACGAACAAAATGCAGAAATTCAAACTCAGCAAATTCGCAATCAACAAGTTACGATTCAAAACTTAGAAATGGATGTTGGAAGGATCTCACAGTTACTAGCAGAGAGACCACCTGGTGCTCTCCCCTCAAATACTCAAGTGAATCCTAGTAACAATCAAACAAGGAATGAGCATGTAAATGCTATAACCACTAGAAGTGGTTTAACTACTAACCCAGAGACCCTTAAGTCCCCGGAAGTTCCCTTGTCTCCTTCTGTTTTACAGGAGCCTGTTGATATAGATGAGCATGTTGAAAAAGAGCAAGAGAAAGGTGATCCACCGGAGGTCATATCGAAGAAAAGTGAAGAACCACCAGTGAAGGTGTACAAGGCACCTATTCCATACCTAAAAGCGTTGAAGAAAGACAGACTCGCGAGCCAATATCAGAAATTTGCGGATATGATCAAGCAAATCAGCATTAACATGCCACTCGCAGAGGTTCTTAAGGGTATGCCCCATTACGGGAAGTTTTTGAAAGATCTCATATCCTCGAAAGGAAAATACCAAGAAGTATCTGCCACATTCCTCCATGAGGAGTGTTCGGCCATCTTGAAAAAGCAAAATGTACCTCTAAAATTGGGAGATCCGGGTAGTTTTATCATACCATGTATGATGGGTGATTCGGTAATGTATGATGCGCTAGCCGACCTAGGTGCAAGTGTTAACCTAATGCCTTACTCGTTATACTTGAAACTTGACTTAGGAGATTTGAAACCAACCCGGATGGGTATTCGATTAGCAAACCAATCATTTGATACTCCCATAGGTATAGCCGAGGATATTCTTGTAAAAGTTGGCTCACTTGTCTTTCCCGTCGACTTTGTTATTCTAGAAATGCAAGAGGACACAAAAGTTCCTATCATTTTAGGACGTCCTTTCCTTAACACTGCAGATGCTATCATTAATGTCCAAAAAGAACAATTAAGTCTAGGTGTGGGAGATGAGAGAATAGTTTGTAATATTGACAAAGCCATGAAAAGACCCACTTCCACCGATGACTCTTGTTTTCAAATTGATGTTATAAAATTTTGTGTTGAGAATGAATTACAGGAGCTACTTGAAATTGATACCTCGGGGTTCGCCCCGGTGAGTGAAAGTGAATATTTCAATATTGATGAGGATTTTGATGAGTTGATGAAAGCGGTCACGGATGATGAGACCATGAAAGAAGAATTTCCTAAGGAAGAAGAATCATTTGAAGATATCGAAAATAAAGATAGATTCCGAATAAAGAATTCCTTGGAAGAACCACCCGTACTAGAGCTTAAGGAGCTACCCAAACACTTGGAGTATGCTTACCTCGAAGGTACATCTCAATTGCCAGTAATTATTGCTTCACATCTTTCCGGTAACGAGAAGAAAAGGTTAATCTCTATTTTGAAAACCCATAAAAAGGCTATAGCCTGGAAAACGACCGACATTCCAGGGATAAACCCGTCTTATTGTACACATAAAATTCTCCTTGAAAATGACTTCAAACCAGTAGTACAAAGACAACGCAGGCTAAATCCCAACATGAAAGAGGTTGTTAAAAAGGAGGTAGTCAAGCTTCTTGACGTCGGGTTAATCTACCCCATCTCTGATAGTCCTTGGGTTAGTCCAGTACAAGTAGTACCCAAAAATGGGGGTACAACCGTTATTGTAAATGAAAAAGACGAACTCGTTCCAACTAGAACGGTTACCGGCTGGAGAGTCTGTATTGATTACAGGCGTCTCAATGATGCCACTAGAAAAGATCATTTCCCGTTAACTTTTATTGATCAAATGATTGAACGATTAGCCGGGAAAGAATACTATTGCTTTCTAGATGGTTTCTCCGGTTACTTCCAAATTCTAATTGATCCCAACGACCAAGAAAAGACCATATTCACTTGTCCTTTTGGGACCTTTGCCTATCGCCGCATGCCATTTGGTTTATGCAATGCACCCGGAACCTTTCAAAGGTGCATGATGGCAATTTTTGATGATATGGTAGAGGATTGTATGGAAGTCTTCATGGATGACTTTTCCGTGTTTGGAGACTCCTTTGAATTGTGTCTTTTTAACCTTGAACGTATGCTTATCCGATGTGAGAAAGCAAATTTGGTCCTGAATTGGGAAAAATGCCACTTCATGGTGAAGGAGGGCATTGTACTTGGTCACAAAATATCTCGTGCGGGAATAGAGGTAGATAAAGCTAAAATTGAAGTTATCTCTAAGCTACCTATACCAACGAATGTCAAGGCAATTAGAAGCTTTCTTGGTCACGCGGGATTCTATAGGCGATTTATCAAAGATTTTTCTAAAATCGCCCGCCCATTGACCAAGCTTCTTGAAAAGGATGCTCCATTTGACTTTGATTCTAATTGCGAAAATGCATTCTCGATTCTAAAGTCAAAACTCACACAAGCTCCCATTATCGTATCTCCGGATTGGAGTATGCCATTTGAGCTAATGTGTGATGCAAGCGACTATGCCTTAGGTGCTGTCTTAGGACAACGACCCGATAATCATTTTCTTCCAATTTATTATGCAAGCAAAACGCTAACGGGGGCTCAAATTAATTACACCACCACGGAAAAAGAGCTCCTAGCGGTTGTTTATGCGTTTGATAAATTTCGGTCATATTTGGTGTTGTCCAAAACCATTGTTTACACGGATCATTCGGCTCTTAGGTACTTATTCTCGAAACTAGATGCAAAACATCGTCTCATATGTTGGGTTCTTCTACTTCAAAAGTTTGACATTGAGATACGTGATAAGAAAGGAGCCGAGAATCTAGCCGTCGATCATTTATCCCGACTTGAAAACCCCGAATTAGAACAACTTGATGATACAATCATCAATGACACATTTCCTGATGAATCTCTAATGAGGGTTGACAAGGAATCTGAAATCCCATGGTTTGCCCATTTTGCAAACTATCTTGCTTCAAGCATTCTTCAAAAAGGACTTTCTTATCAACAAAAGAAGAAATTCTTTACGGATTTGAAGTCCTATTTCTGGGAACATCCCGACCTATTCCGTGTTGGTGCAGATCAAATGATTCGCCATTGTGTGTACGGAAAAGAGGCTCAACAAATTCTCGAGCATTGCCATCAAGGGCCCACCGGCGGTCATTTCGGACCAAACCACACCGCAAGAAAAATCCTTGACTCGGGCTTTTATTGGCCCACGATCTTTAAAGATGCCCATAATTTTGTTCGGACTTGCAATGTGTGCCAACGAACGGGTAACATCACGAAAAAGGATGAGATGCCTCAAACCGGCATCCAAGTTTGTGAAATCTTTGATATTTGGGGAATCGATTTCATGGGACCATTTCCAAGTTCCCATAAGTGCAAATACATCCTAGTAGCCGTTGACTATGTATCTAAGTGGGCTGAAGCAAAAGCTTTACCTACGAATGATGCTAGGGTGGTGGTGAACTTCTTGAAAAATCTCTTCTCGCGCTTTGGAATCCCAAAAGCGCTCATATCCGATCGAGGAACTCATTTTGCCAACAACCTTCTTGAAAAGGTGTTGAAGAAGTATGGCGTAACTCATCGTTTCTCTACTCTGTACCACCCGCAAACGAGTGGTCAAGTGGAGAACACAAATCGTGCCTTGAAACGCATACTTGAGAAGACGGTTGATAACAACCCTAAGATTTGGCAACGCAAGTTAGATGATGCGTTGTGGGCCTTTAGGACTGCTTTTAAAACACCAATCGGTACCACACCATTTAGACTTGTATACGGTAAAGCATGCCATCTTCCGGTTGAAGTGGAACATAGAGCGTACTGGGCATTAAAACTTTGTAATTTAGACATGGAAAAGGCTGGTGAAAACCGATTCATGCAATTGCATGAATTGGAAGAGTTGAGGTTAGAAGCGTACGAGAATTCGAGCTCGTATAAGGAGAAAACAAAAAGGTGGCATGATGCCCGATTGAAAGAAGTGAAAGAATTTAAAACCGGTGATAAGGTTTTGGTTTTTAACTCACGGTTTAAATTTTCTCCCGGAAAGTTGAAGTCCCGATGGACGGGACCTTATTTGGTGAAACAAGCATTCCCATCGGGATATGTTGAGTTGTTTGGAAACGGAAATACCTTCAAGGTGAATGGTCATCGCTTGAAACTCTATTTCGATGGAGTGGACACCACGGTTCGAGATGACATCACCCTATTCCCCAACGCTAATTAGCTTGGGACGGAGTCGCGTGAACGACTCGTTAAACTTCACAACATGTATATAGTCCCACTCGTGTACGTATTTTAATATATTTGAGTGTTTTGAGTGATTTCTAAGTTATTATACGAACCAAGTTTTTTAGGGACCTTCCGAAATGTTTAAAACGCGAAAAAAAAACGTCAAAAACTGGTGCAACAGGGACAGATGCGCCGCATCTGTGATGGATGCGCCGCATCTGCAGACAAGAAAAATCCCGTGAATTTTGAATGCGCCGAGAAAGGGTCATGCGCCGCGTTTGTACCATCTGATGCGCCGCATCTGCTGCAGATGCGCCGCATCTGTGTCTGTATGTTGGATTCTGCCCAATTTTTTTGCACAAATACGGGAGTTTATCATTTTTTCTCATTTTTTCACCTACTACTCCGAATCCCATCTCATTCTCTCTTAAAATTTCAATCTCTACTCACTAATTGAACCGATTAATCCCATCTTTGAGCATCAAATCCGAATATCAACATGATAAAGGTAAGATTAATCCTAAACACTTCATGATTCTTGTGTTCTTCAATATAAAAATCAGATTTAGCTTGTTCTTAGTGTGAGGATGTTTGAATGTTCATGTTTTGGTCATTATATGCTTAAATTGTTGCTACTAATCCTTATTCATGCTCTAATTTCATGATTATTTGCTTCAATCTTTACTTTGAAAATTAGGGTTCTTCATGAATTTAGGGGTTTCGGACTTTTGGCCATTAAATTATTCAATTGAGATATTTTGAAGTTTGATTACTAGTATACATTAACAAAATCGCATGAACCTTTGTTGAATTACACGAATACACAAATTATTGAATTTTAGGGTTCTTGAATTAGGGATTTTGACTTTTGTTAACTAGTAAGTGTTCTAAGTTGAAGTTATGCAAATCATTACTTATGGTAAACACATATGAACCTTAACTTGGTGTTATTTCGATTTGAAAGTAATTATTATATAAGTTAAGGATTATATGATTAAGCATTTTGATGAAGTTTTTAACTTGAGATGAATTCAATGTTCTAAATGTATGAAAACCATTGATTGCATATTGTTTAACATGCTTTTTGATGAATGCCTATGGTTCCATATGTTATGACATTGCAAGTGTTTGGTGAAATGAAGCATGCTATGTATGATTATACTTGTAAAGTGATTTGAATCAATTGGCATACTAGTTCATGTTTGTTAAGAGTGAAAATAGTTCATACCATGTTAAGATATTGGTTAACATAAACATTGAGATTTAATTGGAACTTAACATATCCACATGGTTTTCGCTAGGTACAATATGAAAGATGTTTTGAAATTCTTTAACGCTAATCAACTTGGTTTGTTATTTTGTTTATTTGGTTTTGTTGTGTTTTTGTAGACTAGAGCATCATCATCAAACCCAAAATCAAAGAAGCAAAAAGCCCCAGCAATTGTAGATGAGGATACAAGTGAAGAAGAACATGCTGCTGAAGAGGAAGAAATGGATATTGACAACCGGCAGTTAAATGTCCGTGGATTAACCACTCCGGATCCATGGATCAATGCAGTTTTGAGGCATCCGGAATACCATGAACGGATGAAGGCACTTCTACACAAAGACGTATATCCGGGGAAATATATCGATTGGACACCATTAGAGGAAGCCGGCGAATATCAAAATTTTCGCAACCTTTTCCGAGTAACGTATCACGGCCATCGAATATATGCTTGGGAAAACCTGTTCAGAATGCAAGAAAAAGTGTATTCACTTTTAGTCAAAGAATTCGTTGGTTCACTTAGGGTTGATTACACGTCACCAACATCGGGTACATTTATGAGATTTTGTCTTGGAGGGCAAGACAGGACATTAACGCTGCTGCAATTTGTGAAGGCGTTGGATATTTATGAAGGGTTGCCACATCAACTGATGCAAAATTACTTTAATCAGTGTATATACTATGTTTCTTCTTTTAATCATTCAGAAGCATGGGTGGACATGAGCAATACCGCATATAGTGCAAGCAAGCAGACTTGTAGCAAGCTACGTACCTACGAGCACCGATGCGTCCAACGATTCATTTCAAGTACCATAAACTGTCGAAAAGACAGTAGTGAAAAAGTCACCAACTTGGATATATGGTACATTCACGCGATAATGGATCACTCCCATGTTCATATCCCACGAATGATTCTCACTTTCCTCCTCGAAGAAAGGAAAAAGATTACACCAATCATGGGCGGCCATTTTGTAACCAGGATTTCCGAACATTTTCGAATCAACACAAGTGGGTTAGAGGAGAAACATATGATTGCCTTTGATAGAGTGAGTTATACAAGGGCGAACATTTTGATGAGGGGTCGAACGGCCTTCTAACTAGGTATGAGGATCCCGTGAACAGGCAACCAGAACAACCCCAACAGCAACCAGATCTACAGCCGAATGTTGGAAGTAGTTCGGGTCCGGGAAATGATTGGGAGGCTTACATGGCGTGCCAGTTTTCAGATATGCGACTCCATAGTGATCAAAACACCCAAAAGGTAATTGATCACTACGATGCAGGTAACAGGGAGATGCAACATTACATTGATGTTGGGAATGATCGAACATGGTATACTCAAGCGGGGCAGCAAAATCAGCTTAATTGGATACATGAACAGACAGTGTCATACGTTGCAGATCCCGCTAACTATACCCCCTCTCCTTGGCCTGCATACGATCCTTGGGTTCGAATGGGTGATCCATATCCTGCGACTTATCCTCCTCCTCCTAACCCGCCTACTGAAGACACTGCGGTCGTCCCTGCTCAAGGAACTTATCAGGGGTACAACCCCTCAATATTTCAGGACGACGATGCGGGAAATCAAAGCGAAGGTGGAGCTGGCCCAAGTAACTCATTTTGGGGATTTTTCTGAAGATGACGTAATTTTTCCTGATGTGTGACAGGTTTGGTTGATGTTGGTTTATTTCAAAAACAATTTCTTTTCAAGTTTGGTATGTAATAACTAGATAATATTTTGGATAATTATGATTTGAATAATTTAGATAATTGTAAGTGGGGTTTTTAGTACATGGAGTACACCCCCATTTATTTGTGTGAATCGTATGGTACCTTTGTTTGAATTGCTACAGGTGAGCATTGTGCTATATGCTGCATTTTTACAAAGACTGGCAGTAAGTTCAGCACATACTTGATTGGTGATTGTTTTGTGGTTGCAAGAAGCGGATGATGTTCTTATGCTGGCATTCAGTTTAGCGCCATCATCCCGTGAACTTCGGTTTTAAACCTTGAAAGTAATAAACTCTCTTACACTCTTTGACCCTCTTGAATTTAAATTTTTCTGATTTCATGTAACGAGGACGATACATGAACTCAAGTGTGGGGAGGAAGTTATAAATTCTTTCGGGTTTTTGATTTTAGTTAAAAAGGCTTAAAATGGTGAAATTTTTTAAACTTTTATCTTCATGAATTCAAATTTTATTTAAAATTTGTAGATTTTAAAACTAGGTGTATACACCAAAATTATTATCACAAAACAAATTAAGAAACAACAAAATGATTGAGTTTTTCATATAAAAGATATAATCATCATGCTATACCACATTCTGGATGAAATGAAAGTCATCAAGTAATTTGTTGTTTTAACAATCTAATCCAATGCTCATCCATGTAATGATTGTGATGGAAGTCAAGTCTTCCAATATGACACACTTGCTAACTTATGTTAGAAGTCGTAGTCCAGAACAGCTGTAGGTTGACGAAAAATCTTGAAAAGTCATCTCTATCATCGGCTGGAAATCTACCTCACCTCAGCATCAAATAGGGTTTTTGGTGGTCAGACTTATCCTAACCATGAGATGGATCTGTCTCGTACAATGGGGGGTACAGTGCAAATTAGCTTTTAAGACTAATGAATCTAATCCCCAGATGGATGATCTCCGTAAAGATCAACCGCATCTATGTTGACCGCAGTTAACATACATATGCCATAACAAATTGAGGTGTGCAAACTCATGGTTCATCGATGATATTTGGACATGATATAGTTTCTTCTAAAACTTATGCTATTTTATGAACTATATTGTGTAAAACCATTTTTAGGACATCCGGTTTCAAGTTCCATGATACTTCAATCATGGGGGCGAGTAGCTTGCTAAGCACCGACTGAGGCTTCGGTTTTCAGTTACCCTCAACCGGACTTTGAGGTTAAAACCGGAAAACTTGATTAGTGTAAAAACTAACATGAATAATTTTCAAAACATAAAAGGTTTTAACAAAGGTCCTAATTTCCCTAAGGATCCAAATTTTCAAGAAATGTGGACTTTAAAACCCACCTTTCGAATTTGGCGTGATTTCATTTCGCGTGTGTACTACAAAGGTGTGTGTACTCAAAACGCGTGAGTTTGATTCGTGTGTGAAATAAGTGTGAGTGTGTATATATTGTGACCCGAGTGTGATTTCCATATAGCGTGAGTTATTGTGTTACTAAATAACTTGTGTGTCTTGTGTATTATATCGAGAGAGTGTGAGTTCCATTTTTTTTTTTGTGTTCTCATTTAAATAAGTGTGTTTACTGTAATAAATTTCGATTTCTTGTAAGTCGAGGACAAGCAAGGTTTAAGTGTGGGGATTTTGATAACGCCAAAATTATACATGTTTATTGTCATTATTTCGATCCAATGTTGTTCCATTTGTATGTAATTGTTATACGTATGTATTGTAATTCATGTACATTTGTAAAAAGTCCATTGTGAATGAATAAATGAAGACCAACAGCGAAAACATAGTTAAAACGAAGATCGAATGCGTAAAACAGCCCGAAACCACTGAAACAGGTCCAAATGCGGCGCATCTCTCTTAGATGCGGCGCATCTTTACACCAAATAACTCCCGACAGTTTCAGATGCGGAGCAGGAAGACTTCTGGGCCAAAATAGCAACAGATGCGGCGCATCTGAGATGGATGCGGCGCATCTGTCCCAGATGCGGCGCATCTGACCCCCTGCTGACAGTCCTGAGTGCAGAATCGAGCTGGAATCTACTAAACGTAAAGAGATGCGGCGCATCCCAAAGTGATGCGGCGCATCTGGTCACTTTCTGGCCAAAATACCTAACTTTTGAGGCTATTTAATGAAGCAAATGGTTACTTACTTGAGGACCTTCACTACTACGTTCTCCCCCAGTTTTAAGATGATTTTCAAGGTCCAAGGAAGGCTGCAAGTTAATCTCCACTCTTTCAACATCAATATTAAGCTAGGATCGTTTATCGCAATTGGTACTATTGTTCTATATCTTTTTAACATGAATTCAACTTGTGTTTACTGTTTCATTAGTTCTACTATGATTATGTTAGGCTAAAAGCCTTGTGTGTTTGCTTCAATGTAAGATTTATGGCTTGGGATTGTTCTATACTTTGATGTTATGCTAGTTATACATATGTTTGATTGATTTAATTATCTAGTTCAACCGTAAGAACCATTGTTATGCATGTTTAGATCATTACTTCAATTATATAGATTGCAACCTATTAATGTGAGTTAACTAGGAAAACAATCTATACTTCAATACATCTAGTAATCTTGACGATTAGATACATACACTTAAGTGATTTTGTTATGTGTTTAATTCGGTAATTGAATAAGTTCCAAAGCAACATAGTTATGAAATTACCTCAAGTGATTGTTGTAATTAAGGTTTCACGTGAGTTTAACCGGGTTGAATCTAGTTAGTTAATCAATCTAAATCACCATGTTCTTTCAAGAAATCCATTGTTGTAACTATCTTTATATTCTAGTTCAATTATACGAGTTATGACTTGATTTATGTGAATTTATCAAAGGCTATAATTTGTACTTCAACACCTAGTGATCTAGACACCTATATGTGAATATAGGATGGTAATTGGATGATATTTAGGTTTTACAATCATGTAGTTTACTTAGAGTGATCTTAGTAAACTAGGTTTTATATGAATTTAACCAAGAAAGAATCATGTTGATTAAACATAGTTCTTAAGTTTATAGATATTGTGAAATTGATATAAACTACTCTATTGTAACTATCGCATAACGGTTTTAATTAAAAAAGAACAATCCCTGTCAACTATCAATCATAGAAGTAAACACCGCATTCTCATTATTGTCATTCATTATATTTATTTACTGTTTCGTTAAACAAAAACACAACTTCAAATATAAACCCCCTTTTTAGAATAATTAATCGTGGTAAAATCATTTAAACAAACTTCTCCCTGTGGATCGAACTGGTCAATTTACTTGCTAGTTACTACATGATCGGGTTTTAGTTGCCTGTATTATGTGTTAATTATTAAGCATATTGTCTACATTTTAAAGGTTACGTCTTGACACATCACACCCGCTGCTATTTAGAGATGTCATTGCATGAACGTTTACTTGCATTCAAACTTCATTACATTTGAAACATTGACTTGTAACAACCCATGGGGTCACGTACTATTATTCATGCTTGCTTTTCGTACAAGCATACTTTGATGTAAAACATTCGATGTCGGTTATGACGTCACTTTTTTTTATATTGTGAATGCAACTTCTTTTGAAACAGCATATAGTACTTAACCTTGTAATGATCCTGTTGTTGATGATTGGTACACGATGGTTTTGTACGTGGCATCACATTTGGTATCAGAGCGTTGGTTGTAGGGAATTAGGTTGCATTAGTGAGTCTGAGACCGACCCGAGTAGGATTCACTAATAGGACTAATCTACAACTTGCTAGTTTACGTGTTTCTGCTGAACTTACTGCATGATGCTGCTTACTCTTACTGCTATATGCCGTATGCTACTACATGATTTCACTACTGCTTGATATTATCTGCTTTCGATTGCATGCTACTGTGTTATATTACTGCATGTTACTGCTTACTACTACTACATGCCACTGCTTACTTCTACTGCTGTATAAAGTTACTGCATGCTACCGTTTCCTTTTACTGCTATGTGAACTCGTTGTATGCTTTTGCTTACTCTCGCTACTGCATGCTACTATCTGCTTTTAACATGTTACTTCGGTATGATACTGTTACTGTTGCCATGGTACGTGCTGCTCTAGGATGCTGTAATTGTTATGCCTGATTACGCGCTTGCTGTATGTCTATTATTCGCTGTACCGATGTGGAAAACTTATCCTTCCCAGTTCAGAGGTTTTCCTGAATTACCTTCTCACTCGTCTGACCCTAAGAACTAGTAGTGTAATCCACCTGTTACTACTGCTCCACCATTCCATAGATTGAAACATTACCTCACGCAATCTAGAAGATTGTTCTGTTGACACATACCCTGTACACTTTCATGACCGTCACTTAACTCTTTCATTCTTCACCACTGCTCGACGATCTAATGACACTTCTGGACTTAGGACCCTAACACTCCTAGACATTGGAGAAGTCGGGAAGACATTCCCTTTAACTAGGTCATAGTGTCTCCTACTGATGCTCAGCCATACCCAAGGACTTGGGAGTCGCCTCGAGACATATCATATCACTACTTGCTACACGTACGACTCGACACAAGGCCCAGATTGAATTTTTAGAAAGGAACCTAACGACATTTCCTGAACCCGAATATTTTGAAGAAATTTCGGGGCATTTAGGCATTGATGCATGACCTATGGAACTTACGCACCCACACCGAGAAACTGTGAGATTAATTATGTAGTTTTTGTTTTGAGATAACATAGATAAAGCACCGCTAGATGAAATTGAGTAGAACTTGAAGTGATCACGTTACATTGACCATATGAAGTGATATTGGAATGAACGTACGATTTAGTACAATATAATGACGCAAGGCCAGCGTGATTATATTGAAGTAAATCATGCAGAAGTTCCAATGTTACTACATGAGGAATATGAGGTGATCCAGGGAAAACTTTGGCAGGGATCACTTGAGCATACGCATTATAGTCTGTTAAAGGTAGGGAAGGAATAACCACGTAGCCCAGATACTGTATAAGAAGGGCCTTGATTGCAGAATTGATAACCCGAAAATTTGTTATAGATATCGAAACCCTGGACATTTAAGGAAAAAGCTCTCAAATAGGAAAAACTTTGTACTGACTTGCGATAGAGCAATCGTTACCTCAGTTATGGAAACTCGCATGGACCCTGATTTTAGTTAGGGTACGTTTCATCACAACGTTTTATTGTCTCAAGGTTGTTTAATACTGGAGTGATAGAAACCTTATATCTAAGAACCTTAGTGTTATGACTGATAAGCCAATAACAACCATGAGGGCTAAGTATTCTACAGGACAAGCAAATGGTAAGCTGAGAAAGATAGAGGAATAATTTAAGGTAGTACTTTAAGATTAACAGGTGGGTCATTTGGAGATGACCTCATATTAACCAAACTTGGAAGTTTTTATGTAGTAGTTGAAAAGGATTAGATACCTACATACAGGCATATGTTATTTGAGAAGATTGATATAATTTTCACGGCAGTATAATAAGATTGGTCGGAATGAGCTTTAAGATTAACCTAATACTCATCAAGTTAGGAAGCTTTGATGAAATAGTTGGAACGAATTGACATTCAAGGATGAAAGCGAAGGATATTTATAGTGAGAATTTTTCGGATACCTCGCGAGAATGACAGGCTAAAATCCATTTGGGTTATTGTTGACCGCTTCACCAAATCTGCTCATCTTCTACCCACAAGAGAAACCGATACAATGGACAAACTTGCGCAACGATACATAAGAGAAATTTTATCCCGTCACTTCAGCGATGGCTACCCAAGAATCCTATTTGATACTAATTCTTACGCGACTCTAAACCCTCACTTATTCCGAGAGATTACTCATTCGATGATAACCACACCATCATCCTTCTTACTTCGATATTACTCATAACAGTTCGAAATCTTCCGAAATCAATGGGTGGTTCATTCTTGATATTGCTCTAAACATACATATTATTCGACGCAATATCACTTATATTTCATAGGTTTTTATCATCTACAAAGACATTCAATGCGCATTTCACGAGAAAAACGACAAAAGTGGATAAGAGCTTGCTATTTGAAGATTCGACGATAAAACGATAGTTTTAACCAGATTTATATCAAGAAACGTTTATCCGAATGAAAGTACAAGATAGATGAAGAAAAGAGTTCAAATGTAAAGTGCCAAGTCAGTACACGTCAATACGAGGTCATCAAAGAACAAACGAAAAAAAAGAAAAATAAAGAAAACTGCTTTTACTCTTACACGAATAGTGTAGGTCTACACGAATAGTGTAGAATATTTGTTCTTACACGAATAGTGTAGGTCTACACGAATCGTGTAGAATATTTGTTCTTACACGAATAGTGTAGCCATACACGAATCGTGTAATGTTAGGCCGAATTAATCATTTTGTCAGACATGGGCGGCTTGCTTTTTAAGTTTTAAAACATTTCTTTTTAACTCAAATGGTGTACAGCAAGGAAAGCAACAGTCAAAGTTCATCAACTATACCTAATATCTCAAGCATAAATATGGAGTACGTTCAGAGGAAAAACACAGAGAGAATACAACATAAAATTACTATATCAAATTACTATTGTTATTTTTACTTGTATCTATTGTAATTAGTTTCAAGTATCAACTATTTAGGGGTATTGTTCGTGACAAAGGGTGTTATTGTACGCGTGAAAGGGGTGTTATTATTGTAATTTTTCTACCGTTTGAAGTTAATGCAAGTGAAGATATTTTAGTAAGTTTACTCTGTTAAAATTAGCGTTGTTATTATGTTTGCATGTCTATATTTTTATGTATACCTTAGTGTAATGGATAGCTAAATTTCCCTAGTGTTTGCTTAAATGTAGAGCCCCTAGTGAAATGGATTGTCACCATTAGTAAAAGTTAAAATGTAACTTTAGTATTTTTAATATTGAGCCTAGTTAAAAGAACCATTTTTATGTAATTAGATATTTAACCCTTGCCACTTAATTTATTAAATTTAAATAACGAAAGTTATATTTATTTACATAAATTAAGCTTCAACATTAAAAAATGATCTAGACGAATTTATGGATAAGTTATTAACACCAATTTAGAAATAAACTTCGGTGGTTTGGGTGATATCAATAAATTATATGAAGGTGAAATTATAAAAAGGGAAACCGTTATAATTTGGGTATTGGCGAAGGTCAAAACTAGGCTAGGTCTCAATTTAAATACTTAGGGAATAGTAGCTTTCTAAAAAGAATCCGATGAAAATTAGATTTTATTTAGTTAAGTTGTAACCTTATGTTTATTCGAGAGAAAAATGTAAAGTTTGATACTAGAACATTTTAATAGGGCGTAAAACTTAAAACAATCCATGGACCTAGGGGTGACACAATTAAGTAAACACTCCCATTTACCTCATTTATATTTCTTATAAAAGTATTATTATTATTATTTACGATTTACCATTTAAAAATATTAGAAAAATACATAAAAACGTTTATTTTTCGTAACAGTAATCTGTCACATACTTTTACACATACACGAATCGTGTATCATCACACGAATCGTGTAAGGTTCTGACGCGGCTACAGTACAGCTAGGGTTAAATTTAGGGTTTTAATTATTTAATTATATATATTTAGGTTATTAGTTATTTTAATTAAGTTAATTAGTTTTACTTATTATAAAATACCTTAATAAATGTTTTAATCTTAAAATTAGTATTAATTATTATAAGTTTATAAATTGTAACTAGTTTATAATTAGTTAATTAATTAATTTCCTTTTAATTTGTATTAGTTTTATTAAAAATATCATTTAGTTAATTTAAATAAGTTTATATAATAATTACTTAAAACAAAATTCTAAACATATAGTTTTATTAAAAATTACTATTTTACTAATTACCATCTAGTAATATAATTGTCGCATCATAATTAGTATAATTTCAATTAGATTCCCTTTTTAAGTTAATTTTTGTAATCTTGTAATTTCATTTAGTAATTTAGTTTAAGTTATTTTCTTTTACTGTTACTATAAATGCCTAATCCAAAACCTCATTTAATTAAGTTTGACATCAAAGACTATAAAAAAAACCATTAAACACTCCATCTCCCTGTGGAACGAATCGAATTTACCAACAAACTAAACTACACGGATAGGACTAGTTGCCTATATATATGTGTGAAATCAACCTGAAATCTATAAAATACCACATATACAATAAATCAATTCGTGTAACAAAACAACTCAAATCCGTTCATAAATAAAGGTCTCGATCGCACACATCAACTTTTTGGCGCCGCTGCCGGGGAGTTGGCAGTAAATAAATAGATAATTTTTCTGGTTCGTAGTAGTAGTTGGATTTGTACGTGGACCGGGTTGTTGGATCACCAATTTTATTGGTCTTTGAAGGATCCTGCCCCTCTGCTGCATCTTTTGGCTATTCGAAACGTGGGCAAAAATCAGAAGGATAATCTGTTTGTTTAAAGGTTTTTATCATTGTTTTTATGTTATTCGATCCTCTCGAGGAAATTTATTTCCAAGAAAGTTCAAAGTTTTTGAATAAATCCTTTAGTTCTTTGTACAATTTCCCAAATTGTATGATCCGTTCAATCTTAAAATCATTAAACTTAATCCGGAACCTCAAAGAATTAATAAAGGACAAAAACAACAAAAAGAAATAGGAAGTACTAGTAATTTTAAAACACCGAAAAATACTAAAAAAAGAAGAAATAAATAGGTAACCCTAGATAAACCTTTAGTGTTGTGATTTCATAAAAGAAATTAATGTATGAACTTACGTTCCTCCAACGCTGAATTAACACCTTCACATCCTGAACCCGAAAGAAAATTCCACGAACGCTTAAGAGCTCAAGAAGTAGAATCTCTTGCTAAAAATTTAGAGTCACTTTTCTTAGAATCCGACTCTGAACCAATAATTCAACCAATCATAGAGCCGATTATTAAAGAAGAAGAAGAAATGGCTGATACAAATCAAACGATGGAAGCATTAATGAAGGCCACAAGAAAAGGTCAAGGCCACGCAATCATCCAACCCACGATGAGTGATGGCTTTGAAATAAAAGGTCAATTTTTACACATGGTAACTAATACATGTCAATTCGGTGGAGCCCCAAACGAGGATGCTAACGAGCATCTTCGTAAGTTTGTAAGCATTTGCAAACTATTCAAAATTAAGGATGTCACCGATGATGTCGCATGTTTAAAAATCTTTCCATGGTCATTAAAAGATGAAGCTAGAGATTGGCTAGACTCATTACCTGAAGGCTATATTGAAGACTGGAATGATATGATGGACAAATTTTTGTCAGAATTCTTTCCTGCTTCAAAAGCAGCAAAATTACAAAGTGACATAAATCACTTTAAACAAAAACCTAATGAAACTCTTTATGAAGCTTGGACTCGATTCAATAAAATGCTTCGAATATGTCCTCAACATGGGTTGAATACATTCCAAAAGGTCCAAATATTCTATAAAGGAGTCAATGTGACAACTAGAAAAGATATAGATGTTGCAGCTGGAGGTTCGATCATGAAGAAAACACCTGAAGACGCTCACACAATCATTGCTGATTTAGCTTCCCATTCTCATAATTGGCATCAAGAAATAGAATTTTCTAGATCATCAAATGTTGCTAGTATTGAAAGCAATGATGAAATTGATTCTTTAAAAGTTCAAATAGCAAATCAAGCAAGACAAATCGAGAAAGTAACCAAGGAAATGCATTCTATCAGAGTAGGATGTGAACTGTGCCAAGGTCCCCATCTTACTAGAGATTGTGATCAAAGTACAATGGAAGAGCAAGCAAATTTCTTAGATTACTTACGAAAAGGTGAAATGAACTTTAGCGATTTTCCAGCTATAGAAGCAAACAATCGAAAATATCCTCCTATAAACAGCTATCAAGTAGGAGGACCTTCAGGATCAAATAATAATAACTATCAAAATAATAATAACTATCAAGGAGGAAATCCAGGTTACCAAAACAACCGGAATTTCCCAAATCAAAACCAAAGAAATCTGCCACCAGGTTATAATAACCGAAATCGACCTCAAAGAAATTATCAAAATAATTTCCAACCAAATCAACCACAACCACTAGCACTCATGCAACCACAACCATTAGCAATTATGCAACCTCAACCCGAGAGGAAATCTGGTTTAGAAGATCTCTTAAGAGATTTTATGGTTAAGCATGAGCAAAATGCAGAGCTCCAAACTCAGCAAATCCGAAATCAACAAGCCACGATTCAGATTTTAGAAAGAGATGTTGGAAGGATCTCACAGTTACTAGCAGAGAGACCACCAATTGCAAGTAACCCTCCGGTTATACTAAAGAAGAATGATCCTCAAGCCCCAGCATATTCACAAGTGAATGCTATTTATAGTTTCTGTGAGGATGAAGCAAGTTTCAAAACACCAGAGCATAGTCCTATTTTTACTCTTGGGTGTGAAGATGATGATGAAGAGTGTGATGAGTTTATATTTTCTGATTTATCCAATATGGCGGATTACACTCCTTATCAAGAGATGGATGATACCCGAGTTGAAAGTGTGAAAAGTATAACATGTGAAGATGAAGAGATCCGAGTTGGTGCAATAACTCCTGAGTATGGTGACTATTTGATGAGGTTGATGTCGGGAAATCATGCGGAAGTGCAGATAATTGAAACCACCGAGCCTTCCGAATTTAGGGTTGATGATGATTTGAAGATGATCAAAGAAGAAGCGAAGGATACGGTGAAGCAAGCACCTAAAGTGGAAGACTATAAAGAACCCATTCCATACCCACAAGCACTTGCATCCGAAAAACCAAAGGAGAATCATTGTAAGCCTTTAAATACGGATAATATCTGTGTAAATGTACCTTTGGTTGATGTTGTTGCAGGTATGCCAAACTATGGGAAATTCTTGAATGATTTGATGGCAAAAGAAGGAGTGTGTGAGCAGGCATCATCTGCGTTTCTTAAAGCAGAATGTGCTGCTATTGTGAAAAAGAATGAATTGCCACCTAAGTTAGGTGATCCTGGACCGTTCATAGTACCTTGTAAGCTTAATGAATCTGAAATTCTTAGATCATTAGCTGACTCAGGTGCAAGTATAAATCTCATGCCTTATTCCATTTACTCGCATTTGAACTTAGGTGAACTTAAACCCACCAATTCAGGCATTAGATTCATTGATCAGTCGGTTAATAAACCTATAGGGATTGCTGAAAACTTAGTAGTAAAAACAGGTAAACTTGAGTTTCTAGCTGACTTTGTAGTTGTAGACATGAAGGAAGATAAGTTTGTACCTATTATTTTAGGTAGACCATTCTTAGCAACTGCATGTGCTTTAACAGATTGGAAAACAGGAAAACTAGTTTTGAAGGATAGAGGCAAGAGTGCAACCTATCAAACTGAGTTTAGTATGAACCCACCACCCACACCGATAGTTTCAGTGAATATTGTTGACAATGTCAAACCCATTAGTCAACAAGCTAAGTGTGGGGAGGGTGATGAGAGGAAACTAGATAGTAAACCGCCCAATGATAGTGTTGTTGAGAAAACCATGAAGAAGTTATACGGTAGGATTAGAAATGCTATGTCGAAAAAAGATAAACATTTGAGAGAGAGATTGATTTCAAACCTATCAAAACTTGAGAAATATAAGTTGAAAAAACTGGTTGAAGAGTCAAGATTTTCGGACTCTTGGTTATTATCAAAAATTAGTGGTAAGAATGGTTGCGGTAATGGTTCTATTGGAGTAAAGAAGGGTGATGTTTATCACCCAGACGTTAGTTAAAATTAGGGTGGAGTCGCGTGAACGACTCGCTAATAAACTTCACAAATTGTAAATAGTCCCATTCATGTGTCTCGTTTTTATTTTAAATTCCTTTTTATTTGTATTTCTCATATACTTGTTTTAAAATTTAAAAATGTTAATCTTTTTAACACAAAAATAGAGTGTTTTTATTTTATTTTAAATTTGTTTTCGAAAATTTTTAAAACTTTAACTTTTAATGAATTGAATTTTATAAATTGAATTTAAAAATTTATAAACGGATTAAGATCAGGTATAACAACCGAATTTCCGTTACAAATATAAATTTATAAAAGATATTTTAAATTTAATTGATTACAAGTTATAAAAAAAAAAAAAGTTGAAATAGAAAAAGTAAAAAAAAAAAAAAAAACTTATTATGTTTTTATTTTTTATATATTAGCAAGAAAATATAGTGTGGGGTAAAAATGTGTTGTACGATTGAATTAAAACCCCATATTTTGTGTGTTTTTAACATGGTTTTGACAGGTACAGACGAAAATGCAATTAGACGATACGAAACACCAATATGCATTGTGATACAAAAGATGGATATAATCATAGGAAAAGCAATTTGAAAATCCAAATCGGTTAACAAAAGGAAGTTCCAAATACTCTACATTTTTTGTCCTCTCAAATTTATACATTATTATCTGATTTTATGTAATGAGGGCATTACATAATCTTAAGTGTGGGGTGGGAATATATAAATTCTCGAGAACTAATAAGTTATTGGTTTTTATGAAAATTTGAAATTTTTTAAACAAATGTATCTAATCAATTTTTAAGGTAATTACGAGCAATTAAAGATCAGGTGTAAAAACCGAAATTGTTGTCTCCATACATTAAAAATACATAAGTTTATTTGTTTAAAACTTATAAAAGAAAACCATTTATAACAAGAATTTATAAATCCTTATATTGAGAACCATTTATCACATGTTTCTTTGAAGTTTATTGCAGATATCATTGCTAAGGAACGTATAAACCTGAATATTCCATTATCACGAGTAATAGAGGATGAATCAAGTCCATCCCGTAAGGAAGTAAGGTCTTCCAAATTGACACACTTGCTAACTTATGTTAGAAGATGTAGTCCAGAACAGCTGTAGGTTGACGAAAAATCTTGTAAAGTCATCCCTAAAATCGGCTGGAAATCCACCTAACCTCAGCATCAAACAGGGTTTTTGGTGGTCAGACTTATCCTAACCATGAGATGGATCTGTCTCGTACAATGGGGGGGCACATTGCAAATTAGCTTTTAAGACTAATGAATCTAATCCCCAGATGGATGATCTCCGTAAAGATTAACTGCATCTATGTTTGACCGCGGTCAACGTACATATGCCATAACAAATTGAGGTGTGCAAACTCATGGTTCACCGATGATATTTGGACACGATATAATTTTGTTCTAAAACTTATGCTATTTTATGAATTATATTTGTGTAAAACTATTTTTGGACATTTGGCTTCAAGTTCCATGATACTACAATCATGGGGGCGAATAGCTTGCTAATCGCCGACTGAGACTTCGGTTTTCAGTTACCCTCAACCGGAATTTGAGGTTAAAACCGGAAAACGTGTCTAGTGTAAAAACTAGCATGACATTTTATAAAAATCATAAAACGTTTTCGCAAGGTCCAATTTTCCCTAAGGATCCAAATTTTTTTAAACCCTAATCACGAGTTTCATGTTTGTTTCTGTTGTCAGAATTTCATTTCGTGTGGTGTGCGTGTGATCCAATAAATACTGTGTTGTGTAATATATTTCATATAGCGTGTGTTTCATTTCGTGTAGTGTGTGTTGTGTGATCTAAATGTTCGATAAAGAAAAATATATAATGTTCTAACTCTGTTAAAAGATGTAATTGCTTGAGGACAAGCAACGTTCTAGTGTGGGGTATTTTGATATTGCTCTAAACATACATATTATTCGACGCAATATCACTTATATTTCATAGGTTTTTATCATCTACAAAGACATTCAATGCGCATTTCACGAGAAAAACGACAAAAGTGGATAAGAGCTTGCTATTTGAAGATTCGACGATAAAACGATAGTTTTAACCAGATTTATATCAAGAAACGTTTATCCGAATGAAAGTACAAGATAGATGAAGAAAAGAGTTCAAATGTAAAGTGCCAAGTCAGTACACGTCAATACGAGGTCATCAAAGAACAAACGAAAAAAAAGAAAAATAAAGAAAACTGCTTTTACTCTTACACGAATAGTGTAGGTCTACACGAATAGTGTAGAATATTTGTTCTTACACGAATAGTGTAGGTCTACACGAATCGTGTAGAATATTTGTTCTTACACGAATAGTGTAGCCATACACGAATCGTGTAATGTTAGGCCGAATTAATCATTTTGTCAGACATGGGCGGCTTGCTTTTTAAGTTTTAAAACATTTCTTTTTAACTCAAATGGTGTACAGCAAGGAAAGCAACAGTCAAAGTTCATCAACTATACCTAATATCTCAAGCATAAATATGGAGTACGTTCAGAGGAAAAACACAGAGAGAATACAACATAAAATTACTATATCAAATTACTATTGTTATTTTTACTTGTATCTATTGTAATTAGTTTCAAGTATCAACTATTTAGGGGTATTGTTCGTGACAAAGGGTGTTATTGTACGCGTGAAAGGGGTGTTATTATTGTAATTTTTCTACCGTTTGAAGTTAATGCAAGTGAAGATATTTTAGTAAGTTTACTCTGTTAAAATTAGCGTTGTTATTATGTTTGCATGTCTATATTTTTATGTATACCTTAGTGTAATGGATAGCTAAATTTCCCTAGTGTTTGCTTAAATGTAGAGCCCCTAGTGAAATGGATTGTCACCATTAGTAAAAGTTAAAATGTAACTTTAGTATTTTTAATATTGAGCCTAGTTAAAAGAACCATTTTTATGTAATTAGATATTTAACCCTTGCCACTTAATTTATTAAATTTAAATAACGAAAGTTATATTTATTTACATAAATTAAGCTTCAACATTAAAAAATGATCTAGACGAATTTATGGATAAGTTATTAACACCAATTTAGAAATAAACTTCGGTGGTTTGGGTGATATCAATAAATTATATGAAGGTGAAATTATAAAAAGGGAAACCGTTATAATTTGGGTATTGGCGAAGGTCAAAACTAGGCTAGGTCTCAATTTAAATACTTAGGGAATAGTAGCTTTCTAAAAAGAATCCGATGAAAATTAGATTTTATTTAGTTAAGTTGTAACCTTATGTTTATTCGAGAGAAAAATGTAAAGTTTGATACTAGAACATTTTAATAGGGCGTAAAACTTAAAACAATCCATGGACCTAGGGGTGACACAATTAAGTAAACACTCCCATTTACCTCATTTATATTTCTTATAAAAGTATTATTATTATTATTTACGATTTACCATTTAAAAATATTAGAAAAATACATAAAAACGTTTATTTTTCGTAACAGTAATCTGTCACATACTTTTACACATACACGAATCGTGTAAGGTTCTGACGCGGCTACAGTACAGCTAGGGTTAAATTTAGGGTTTTAATTATTTAATTATATATATTTAGGTTATTAGTTATTTTAATTAAGTTAATTAGTTTTACTTATTATAAAATACCTTAATAAATGTTTTAATCTTAAAATTAGTATTAATTATTATAAGTTTATAAATTGTAACTAGTTTATAATTAGTTAATTAATTAATTTCCTTTTAATTTGTATTAGTTTTATTAAAAATATCATTTAGTTAATTTAAATAAGTTTATATAATAATTACTTAAAACAAAATTCTAAACATATAGTTTTATTAAAAATTACTATTTTACTAATTACCATCTAGTAATATAATTGTCGCGTCATAATTAGTATAATTTCAATTAGATTCCCTTTTTAAGTTAATTTTTGTAATCTTGTAATTTCATTTAGTAATTTAGTTTAAGTTATTTTCTTTTACTGTTACTATAAATGCCTAATCCAAAACCTCATTTAATTAAGTTTGACATCAAAGACTATAAAAAAAACCATTAAACACTCCATCTCCCTGTGGAACGAATCGAATTTACCAACAAACTAAACTACACGGATAGGACTAGTTGCCTATATATATGTGTGAAATCAACCTGAAATCTATAAAATACCACATATACAATAAATCAATTCGTGTAACAAAACAACTCAAATCCGTTCATAAATAAAGGTCTCGATCGCACACATCAATTCTCATCCTCATACTCTCCCATTCGTATCTCACTTATAAGCAACAACTTCACACTTAAGCATTTTTGGTCAAAGGACTTATGCCCTACAAATAGTTGTCAATCACATCTAAATTCAATGATTTTTATTACCTCAAATATCACTCGAAATTTTTAAAAATCTTTTACTCAATCCTTATCAACCTTTTCCAACTTGTAACCTCCGAAATATGAAAATTTTGTTTGCCAAAATTTTACACACATTATTTTACTGTGCTATCCTCTCAAAGCTCTACAAAAATAAATTTATTTTGTTTGCCATTCATGCAAAATTTTTGAAATCGTACCCATTATATAAAATAAAGTAAATGATTACTCATTTTTGACAAATACCTATGAAACTTTACTTTCACTTTTACAAATCAAATCTTTCATTCAAAAAAAATATTATACTTTGAACGGTACGTGTTGTACATAACCCTAATTTATTAAGAACTTCATTTCTTCTCTTACATTGTCACCATAAACAGTTTCTATAAAACTTTCGTTGCTTATTATATAAAACTTTTCGTGTTATTCGTATCCAAGTCATCGTGAAGACTTTACAACCGTCGAAATTGAGGGATTCATGTGTGTATGTGTTGAAGACACTTCTGCCACGTCATTCAAAGCCTTTGGGCATCCACTGGCACTTAAACCATTTAAAAATCATTGCGTTACCCCAAGAATCTTATTTGCCACGCCTGTTGGAACAAAGCCCTTTCTCACATAACTCTAAGTCCTGACTTATTCCAAGGGATTCTCATTTAGTGGCATTGATACCATCATTGTTCTGACTTTAATACTAGTCATAACCTGTTTGGCACCTTGCAAATTCAAGAAGCAATTAACTTCTCATCCTCGCACCCTATCCTTCATACCTCACTTTTAGCAACGGCTTTGCATGTAAATATTTTCGGCCCAAAGACTTGTGTCCTGATAATTACCAAAACTACATTTACGTCATTAGTTCTCACTACCTAGTAACTGGTCACCCGATGATTCAAAGCTTTTCCACTCAATCTTTTTCAACTCGTAACCTTTGAAATACGAAAAACTATGTTTATCAAAAATTTTACACATTGTTTATTTGTGCGGTCGTCACAAGATTTACAGACAATGAAAGTACTAAAAACTCTTCTGTCACTTATACGATTTATAAAATCATATATGTATAAATTAATACTTACTTATTTTGATACTAAGTTATATCTTCCAATTTATTTAAAAACCGCTCCTTTAACGAGTTATTCAACTTAAGTCAAATAGTTTTGTGCAAAAGGTTACACGTTGTACCTACTTCTAAATTTACTAGGAACTTCGTTCCGTTTACGTTGTCACAACATACGTTTAAAGGTTTTGTTTTTCAAAACTCCCTTAGTTGATTTTATTAAAGGTTTTCGTATTAGACTACACCATGTTGGATCACACTTTTTCTCGCCCTCTGTTAGAGATGAAACTTACTATTAAGACCTTTGTTAAAAACTCTTGAGCCACTTTGGATGGCGGTTTTATAAAATTGTTAGAAAATCTTTGCACCCATAGTTCTTTTAAAGCTAGACATGACAAAAACGTTGGCCGATAAGTCAGTTTTCCAGAGTACACTCAGTGGTCATCCCGTTGTAGGAAAAGCACTAGGTGAGTTTCTACTCTCAATATTTCACGACTAAATGCAACACCCTCGTAAACATCATCTCTTTGAATCAGTATGTTGAGATACAAGAATCAGTTTTTTGTGAGATTCTTTTCACTTAGAGTAAACCATCCTATAGGACCAAGAGTTCACTCTCAAGCCTTTCGTGCGACTTTCTTTCGGAAATGTAATATAAGATACTTTGAGAACCTATGAAACTTGTCATCCTCTTGGAAGGAGACTACTTAAAACATCTACGACACTGATGTGGTTACTCTACACATTCCTTCCTTCATTGGTTGCAACTGTATGTTGCTCTAGTTAACGATAACCCTAACTTCAACATGTAACTGAAAAAATGAAGTTACATTACATAACTGTGCTTTCATTCCATCTAAGGATAGGTTCGCCTGCAGTATGGTAAACTAGGTGATATCCCTCGTTGTTCGTTCAGATCATCCTGAAGACACTATGAATAATTATGGTTTGCAAGTCCGGTTGGTCACTTCCAGCTAAAACTTTGATTCACTTACTCAAATGAAATGTCCTTAAATATCGAGTTCCTATGCCTATGGCCTCCTTCCGAAATCAAGGGGTTGGTAAAATCCGTGGCTAACGCTATCCAGACATCAAATTGCATGGTTGTAATCACTATGTTTTCCATTCTACCAATCAGCTTATATTACGACATACACGCTCAATGTTTTAGATGAGCTTAGAATCATTCATGATGCATTTCACGCATCCAACTTACCGAAGAAGCCTGGAGGGCTAAACACACCATCTTTCCTTTTGTGGATATACATTCAGATGACATACTCAGGTTAATCGGAAACGGAATCAATTTGTTGATCACTTAAGACAAGAGACTTAATTAACGGCAGATGCCAATTCTTAATTTCATATGCCGAAGTACCTTTCAAGGTAAATAACTTACTTCTGAGCCCACGAGTCTCACGGAACTTTGATACGCCCCTTCTTATTCGAATACGGTACCATTGTTGGTCACTCCTTAAAATTTCGGGACGAAATTTTCTTTAACATGTGGGTAATGTAACGACCCTGGTTTTTCCACTCTTAATTAATAATGTTTAACATTAATGCTTGCGTATTAACGAATGTAAGTTATTACATTTACTTGTTACCATGATTGACTGTACTTGACTTTTGAATGCCTGAAACGTCTTTGTGACACGCGAAACTTTCACGAATAATATTTTTATAATATTATTTACATTCATGATTGATTCTATTAATCATTTTAATTGACTAAGGTTACTAGTTAATTACTTGGGCTTTTATTGGATTATCATTTATTTGGACTTGGACTTATTTATTTAACTTTTTACTTACTTACATACTTGGGCTTATAAGCCCACCCTACACACTTAAAGGATTATTTAGCCCATTACTTCATGTAAGTATCACTTTCAAACTTAACTAAATTGATTAAACACTTAAGGAATCTAGTTACATACCACTTCCCATGCAAACACCTCCTTGTGACCAACTTTTTAAGACATTACATGAAGTAACTTGTGGATCTTGCTCCTCCCCCCTTTTTCCTTGCAAACCTACGGCCAAAGAGGCCTTTAGAGGGTCTTTGGTTTCTTTTTTTTTGTATTACTTCTTTCACTAATTCATTTCACTTCACACACACAAAAATACTTGCACTTTTCTCTCATTTTTCCTCTCATCTTTTGCTCTCTAATTGTGAGTTTCTTGCAAGACTTTTTCTTCCCTTTCTTTGTCTTAAAACCGTAGTCTAGCTACACATAATCATCATCATCATTTGTTCTTTGGTTATTGTTTGATTACTTATTAGTTGTTGTTGCTTACTTACATGTTATTAAGAACCAAACTTTCTAGTTTGTTCTCCATTTTATCTTGTTTATTCAAGAACATAAAGAAACTAGGAGAATCAAGTTCATGTTTTGATTCTTCCATAATACTTGTTAAAAGATTTAAGTTCATGAGTTGTAAAAATCATACTTGAAGCTCATGTTGTAAACTTGAGAGTTTACTTCCTTAAAGATCAAGACTTAGGCTTGAATCTTTAAAAGTATGAAACCCATGAACTTATTACTTGTTTACTTAGTTTACTACTTCATTTACTTGCATTTTAATTTTGTGATTTTGGTTGTTGTTGGTCAAGTATTACAAGTTAGTCTTGATCTCATTTCTCTTGAACTAAAGTTAACTTTAAAGGTTCAAGAACATGGAAGTATAACTTTCTAGTTATAACTTCACATACATATGAAAGATCTAAGTTTCTATAGCTTATGGTCTTCTAACTTTGTCATAATCAAGAGCTTATGAGCTTACATACACTTTACAAGATGATAATCTAAGTTTTGTAGCTTATGGTTTCATTAAAGTAAAGATTCAAGTGTTATTACTTAAGTTTTAACTTAATAACTTTAGATCTAGACTTTTGAGTCTTGGATCTTCAAGATCAAACTAGGAACTATGTCCTACAACTTAAGATCTTGATTAGTTAGTTTATTTTCAAGTTTGTAGTTCAATATTACCTTTATACTTCATGTATGTGTTAAATCTAAGACTTTGAGGTAACTTTGGTTCATCAAAACACTTGCAACACTTCATTGAGTTGTGATACATGTCTTAGACTTGCACTTGGGTTATGATGGTTAAAACTTGGTAAAGATGATGTAAACCCATCAACGAGTTGTACACTTGAAGCTACAAGCATCAAGGATGAGAACCGTGATGAACATCAAGCACCGAGAACCCACCGGAACCCGCTGTTTAATGTTTCTGGGTCTGATTAGTATGACCTGGGCTACTATAACCTTGATATTCAGTTAGCTCTGTTTGAGTAGATAACTTTTCATTTAGGACTACTCTTAATCCGAGTTACGGTTTAGGATTTATGGCCCTCCGATCGTCACTATGTCCTTTTAACGTTGTGCAGAAAATTCTGACCTACTCGCACTTAAACAGTCGCCACGGTCAAACAAAGACGAGTTTGCTTCTGGAATTTTTACCACTACTAAAGGACTCATATACGGAGCCATGGCCACTGGTCTCACCCTATTTCAGTAGGTGTAGAGGCCGTGGTGACTGACCGAATCAGCCTTTGTTTTAAACTACTTTCATAAACGAAACTTACTTTACACTTTTTGTTTGATGATGAATGATGATGACCTTTAAGACCTAATTTACTTACTTTTAAACCTTTTGGGAAAATTTACTGACTTAGTAATATTTGACTTAGGTTGAGGACTTGTTGGACCTTTTGGACCGATTACTTGCACACTTTTCCCGACTCAACCTTACTACCTACTTTACCACTGGGAGTTATAGCATCCCTTTTTACTTTAACTATTTGGGACTGAGAATACATGCTTGTTTTATGTTTTACATACTAGGCACGAGTACTTAAACTTATATATGTGTGGATTATACAACGGCACAAACATTCCCTTTAGCTCGGTAACGTTTAATCATTGGTTTTTGAACCGTGAACGCGAATCTTAGATATGGATCCATAGGGTTTGACATCCCCACTCGGGCTAGTCGTGCTAGCATTTAATGAGTGTTTAATACTTCGTAAACATACGCACTTGCCAAGTATACCTTCACGGGGTATAAACGTTAAGTTACTTACCAAGTGCCCACGGTTAAGCATATACTCTATCATACTGTTTTGGAAAGCTCTTTGTAGCACTGAAATCTGGTGGCCTATCTTACATTACTGTTATACTTAAACTATAGCTCACCAACCTTTGTGTTGATATTTTAAGCATGTTTTTTCTCAGGTGCTTAAGGTTGCTTCCGCTATGTACTAGTCCTGCTGTAGACACCCGCTGCTATTTAGAGATGTCATTGCATGAACGTTTACTTGCATTCAAA